>NC_063055.1:27708859-27757565 GCF_018812025.1 Megalobrama amblycephala | reverse complement strand
TGAAGATCCAGGTTTGGGTTACTACAGTCAGATTGGAATATGTGTGTTGTGTTTTATGTCCTCATATTTACTGTTGGTGTCATGTTGCGGGGGTTGGGTGAAGATCCAGGTTTGGGTTACTACAGTCAGATTGGAATATGTGTGTTGTGTTTTATGTCCTCATATTTACTGTTGGTGTCATGTTGCGGGGGTTGGGTGAAGATCCAGGTTTGGGTTACTACAGTCAGATTGGAATATGTGTGTTGTGTTTTATGTCCTCATATTTACTGTTGGTGTCATGTTGCGGGGGTTGGGTGAAGATCCAGGTTTGGGTTACTACAGTCAGATTGGAATATGTGTGTTGTGTTTTATGTCCTCATATTTACTGTTGGTGTCATGTTGCGGGGGTTGGGTGAAGATCCAGGTTTGGGTTACTACAGTCAGATTGGAATATGTGTGTTGTGTTTTATGTCCTCATATTTACTGTTGGTGTCATGTTGCGGGGGTTGGGTGAAGATCCAGGTTTGGGTTACTACAGTCAGATTGGAATATGTGTGTTGTGTTTTATGTCCTCATATTTACTGTTGGTGTCATGTTGCGGGGGTTGGGTGAAGATCCAGGTTTGGGTTACTACAGTCAGATTGGAATATGTGTGTTGTGTTTTATGTCCTCATATTTACTGTTGGTGTCATGTTGCGGGGGTTGGGTGAAGATCCAGGTTTGGGTTACTACAGTCAGATTGGAATATGTGTGTTGTGTTTTATGTCCTCATATTTACTGTTGGTGTCATGTTGCGGGGGTTGGGTGAAGATCCAGGTTTGGGTTACTACAGTCAGATTGGAATATGTGTGTTGTGTTTTATGTCCTCATATTTACTGTTGGTGTCATGTTGCGGGGGTTGGGTGAAGATCCAGGTTTGGGTTACTACAGTCAGATTGGAATATGTGTGTTGTGTTTTATGTCCTCATATTTACTGTTGGTGTCATGTTGCGGGGGTTGGGTGAAGATCCAGGTTTGGGTTACTACAGTCAGATTGGAATATGTGTGTTGTGTTTTATGTCCTCATATTTACTGTTGGTGTCATGTTGCGGGGGTTGGGTGAAGATCCAGGTTTGGGTTACTACAGTCAGATTGGAATATGTGTGTTGTGTTTTATGTCCTCATATTTACTGTTGGTGTCATGTTGCGGGGGTTGGGTGAAGATCCAGGTTTGGGTTACTACAGTCAGATTGGAATATGTGTGTTGTGTTTTATGTCCTCATATTTACTGTTGGTGTCATGTTGCGGGGGTTGGGTGAAGATCCAGGTTTGGGTTACTACAGTCAGATTGGAATATGTGTGTTGTGTTTTATGTCCTCATATTTACTGTTGGTGTCATGTTGCGGGGGTTGGGTGAAGATCCAGGTTTGGGTTACTACAGTCAGATTGGAATATGTGTGTTGTGTTTTATGTCCTCATATTTACTGTTGGTGTCATGTTGCGGGGGTTGGGTGAAGATCCAGGTTTGGGTTACTACAGTCAGATTGGAATATGTGTGTTGTGTTTTATGTCCTCATATTTACTGTTGGTGTCATGTTGCGGGGGTTGGGTGAAGATCCAGGTTTGGGTTACTACAGTCAGATTGGAATATGTGTGTTGTGTTTTATGTCCTCATATTTACTGTTGGTGTCATGTTGCGGGGGTTGGGTGAAGATCCAGGTTTGGGTTACTACAGTCAGATTGGAATATGTGTGTTGTGTTTTATGTCCTCATATTTACTGTTGGTGTCATGTTGCGGGGGTTGGGTGAAGATCCAGGTTTGGGTTACTACAGTCAGATTGGAATATGTGTGTTGTGTTTTATGTCCTCATATTTACTGTTGGTGTCATGTTGCGGGGGTTGGGTGAAGATCCAGGTTTGGGTTACTACAGTCAGATTGGAATATGTGTGTTGTGTTTTATGTCCTCATATTTACTGTTGGTGTCATGTTGCGGGGGTTGGGTGAAGATCCAGGTTTGGGTTACTACAGTCAGATTGGAATATGTGTGTTGTGTTTTATGTCCTCATATTTACTGTTGGTGTCATGTTGCGGGGGTTGGGTGAAGATCCAGGTTTGGGTTACTACAGTCAGATTGGAATATGTGTGTTGTGTTTTATGTCCTCATATTTACTGTTGGTGTCATGTTGCGGGGGTTGGGTGAAGATCCAGGTTTGGGTTACTACAGTCAGATTGGAATATGTGTGTTGTGTTTTATGTCCTCATATTTACTGTTGGTGTCATGTTGCGGGGGTTGGGTGAAGATCCAGGTTTGGGTTACTACAGTCAGATTGGAATATGTGTGTTGTGTTTTATGTCCTCATATTTACTGTTGGTGTCATGTTGCGGGGGTTGGGTGAAGATCCAGGTTTGGGTTACTACAGTCAGATTGGAATATGTGTGTTGTGTTTTATGTCCTCATATTTACTGTTGGTGTCATGTTGCGGGGGTTGGGTGAAGATCCAGGTTTGGGTTACTACAGTCAGATTGGAATATGTGTGTTGTGTTTTATGTCCTCATATTTACTGTTGGTGTCATGTTGCGGGGGTTGGGTGAAGATCCAGGTTTGGGTTACTACAGTCAGATTGGAATATGTGTGTTGTGTTTTATGTCCTCATATTTACTGTTGGTGTCATGTTGCGGGGGTTGGGTGAAGATCCAGGTTTGGGTTACTACAGTCAGATTGGAATATGTGTGTTGTGTTTTATGTCCTCATATTTACTGTTGGTGTCATGTTGCGGGGGTTGGGTGAAGATCCAGGTTTGGGTTACTACAGTCAGATTGGAATATGTGTGTTGTGTTTTATGTCCTCATATTTACTGTTGGTGTCATGTTGCGGGGGTTGGGTGAAGATCCAGGTTTGGGTTACTACAGTCAGATTGGAATATGTGTGTTGTGTTTTATGTCCTCATATTTACTGTTGGTGTCATGTTGCGGGGGTTGGGTGAAGATCCAGGTTTGGGTTACTACAGTCAGATTGGAATATGTGTGTTGTGTTTTATGTCCTCATATTTACTGTTGGTGTCATGTTGCGGGGGTTGGGTGAAGATCCAGGTTTGGGTTACTACAGTCAGATTGGAATATGTGTGTTGTGTTTTATGTCCTCATATTTACTGTTGGTGTCATGTTGCGGGGGTTGGGTGAAGATCCAGGTTTGGGTTACTACAGTCAGATTGGAATATGTGTGTTGTGTTTTATGTCCTCATATTTACTGTTGGTGTCATGTTGCGGGGGTTGGGTGAAGATCCAGGTTTGGGTTACTACAGTCAGATTGGAATATGTGTGTTGTGTTTTATGTCCTCATATTTACTGTTGGTGTCATGTTGCGGGGGTTGGGTGAAGATCCAGGTTTGGGTTACTACAGTCAGATTGGAAAATGTGTGTTGTGTTTTATGTCCTCATATTTACTGTTGGTGTCATGTTGCGGGGGTTGGGTGAAGATCCAGGTTTGGGTTACTACAGTCAGATTGGAATATGTGTGTTGTGTTTTATGTCCTCATATTTACTGTTGGTGTCATGTTGCGGGGGTTGGGTGAAGATCCAGGTTTGGGTTACTACAGTCAGATTGGAATATGTGTGTTGTGTTTTATGTCCTCATATTTACTGTTGGTGTCATGTTGCGGGGGTTGGGTGAAGATCCAGGTTTGGGTTACTACAGTCAGATTGGAATATGTGTGTTGTGTTTTATGTCCTCATATTTACTGTTGGTGTCATGTTGTATTAATTGATGTGTTTCTGTTTTGTTTTTAAGCAGTTTACAAAAAAAAAATAAAAAGAAGAAGAAGTGGAGCAGTAGGGAAGATCATTGACAAGCTGGTAAAAAAAAAAGCACCAACAAAAATGCACAATGAACACTTTATTAGACAACTGTGTTGATCATGCCGTCTTTGCATCTGTTTCTATGAGTCGCTATAAGTAGGTCATTCGCCATATTAACGTTCTAAGCGGTTAGTGATGCCAAGTCCATGATATCCCGCTAAACTACACTACTTTTAAACTTTTGCAGTGTAATATACTTTCTGGGTTTAAAGGTTAAATCATTTTTTTCGCCAGGTGTCTTGACCGTAATCAAAATTTAAAATAAAAATGTACGGTTATAGTTTTGAGAATAGGGAAGCTGTACTATGTAATGTTACTGCGATCTGGCAACCACGCTAAGCAGGTCTGCACACAGAGCGAGCTGAATGAGTCTGTGAGCTATATACTTGTATAATCGTCTACATCTGCCATAGAGTAAAACCACATTATTTTCATATGATTTAGGCCATCTTTGATGTTAAATAATTTTACACATAAGCTAATGAAAATAGTGGTAAAAAAAACCCTTTTAAATATTTTTGGTTGACTTTTTTTTTTTTTAAAAAACTGCTAAACAAGAAGTGCTAGTTTCGGTATCGGGCCCGATACCAAGCTCATTTACTTGTACTCGTAAAAATACCACCGATACCAAAGACCGAAACCTCATGTGACTGACAGAATTATCCGTGCAGAGAGACTCGGCCTACAGCAGCAGAAATAACGTCAGCCTCAGAGGTGTGGAAATACTTCAAAATTGATGATGACAGCACACACATTGCGAACTTCATGCTTTCGTTATCTTTTAGTGAAGGCTGATAGGCGGAATCGCGCTGAATGACCACAAGCACGCTCGCACACTCTCTCTCTCTTTCTTGCGTGCGATTCCAATTCTCTTAGACAACCAAGATCGTTTCTCCTCGTGCCTGAATGGTCAAATACACACATCCTTCCAAGATGGCGGACACATCTACATGCCTAGAGCGCTTGAAGGCGGCATCTAGTTATATATATCTATTGGCTAGACTAAAGATAATTATAAGACTAGTTGGAAGAATAGAAAGATGAGATCTAGTCATCATTGTGTTTATTCTAGGAATCTGTTTTTCTCTTTTATAGTCATTCCTGAAAATCCTGCTGAAAAGGATGCCAGAAGGAAACAAAAACAGCAATGGTCAGAGAAGAGAAAGAGACAGGAACAAAACATTGTGTTTTGATGGTGTAGTTTTTTTTTTTTTTTTTGGTTTTATATGTATGAGCAAGGTTATACATTGTTTAGTGATATGATATAATATGCTTTGTTCAAGGTTATCAAAGGTAAAGGGTAAAGTGCTTTACCTCAACGCATTTTTTTTTTTTTGTATATGAAAAAGCACACATTAAAATTTGCTTCTTGTTCCCATACTTGGTGTACTGTTTTATGTTCTCTCTCACACACACACACACACACACATATATATATATATATATATATATATATATATATATATATATATATATAATACAGTCATGGACAAAATTGTTGGCACCCTTGATAAATATGATCAAAGAAGACTGTAAAAATAAGTCTGCAATGTTTATCCTTTTGATCTTTAATTCATAAAATTAGCAAAAATCTAACCTTTCATTGAAGGAAAAGAATTGAAAGTGGGGGGGGAATCACATTATGAAATAAATGTTTTTCTCCAAAACATGTTGGCCACAATTATTGGCACCCCTAGAATTTTTTATGAGTAAAATATCTCTGAAGTATAGTCCCATTCGTATTTACATTTTTAACACCAGGGTGATCATGAACATGAAATTGTCCAGCCATGACTTCCTGTTCCACAGGAATATAAACATGAGGAAACACAAAGGCCAAATTCCCGTAATCATTCATCACAATGAGTAAAACCAAAGAATATAGTTCTGATGTGCAGCAAAAGATTGTTGAGCTTCACAAAATAGAAAGTGGCTTTAAGAAAATAGCTAAAGCATTGAAAATCCCCATTTCCACCATCAGGGCAATAATTAAGAAGTTCCAATTAACTAAAGATGTTACAAATCTGCCTGGAAGAGGACATGTGTCTAAATCATCCTAATGTGAAGTGAGGAGGAGAGTTTAAGTGGACAAAGACTCTCCAAGGATCACAGCTGGAGAATTGCAGAGATTAGTTGAGTCTTGAGTCTCAGAAACCCTAAAAAAAATTATCAAACGGCACCTACATCCCCACAAGCTGTTCAGGAGGGTTTCAAGAAAAATCCTCTGCTCTCATCCAGAAACAATCTCCAGCATATTCAGTTGTCAGTCAAGACTGGAACTTCAAACGGGACCGGCTTCTATGGTCAGATGAAACTAAAAAAGAGCTTTTTTGGCAGCAAACCCACCAGATGGGTTTGGTGCACACATGAATAAAAAGTAAATTTAAATATACTGCTGGATCTTTAATGTTCTGCTGGAGGTCCTGGATATCTTCACAAAATTAAGCTTCTGCCATGAACCTCTGACCTGAACCCTAAAGAAAATGAGTGGAGTGATCTGAAGAGAAGAAGCACCAACATGGAGCTGGAATCTGAAGGATCTGTAGAGATTCTGCATGAAGGAATGGTCTCTCTGTCAGGTATATGTCAGGTGTTCTCCAAACTCATCAGGCATTATAGGTGAAGACTCAGAGCTGTTATCTTGGCAAAAGGAGGTTGCAAAAAGAATTGAATAAAAGGGTGCCAATAATTGTGGCCAACGTGTTTTAGAGAAAAAAAATATTTACAGTGGGTACGGAAAGTATTCAGACCCCTTTAAATTTTTCACTCTTTGTTATATTGCAGCCATTTGCTAAAATCATTTAAGTTCATTTTTTTCCTCATTAATGTACACACAGCACCCCATATTGACAGAAAAACACAGAATTGTTGACATTTTTGCAGATTTATTAAAAAAGAAAAACTGAAATATCACATGGTCCTAAGTATTCAGACCCTTTGCTCAGTATTTAGTAGAAGCACCCTTTTGATCTAATACAGCCATGAGTCTTTTTGGGAAAGATGTCATGTTGTTTTTCACACCTGTATTTGGGGATCCTCTGCCATTCCTCCTTGCAGATCCTCTCCAGTTCTGTCAGGTTGGATGGTAAACGTTGGTGGACAGCCATTTTTAGGTCTCTCCAGAGATGCTCAATTGGGTTTAAGTCAGCACTCTGGCTGGGCCATTCAAGAACAGTCACGGAGTTGTTGTGAAGCCACTCCTTCATTGTTTTAGCTGTGTGCTTAGGGTCATTGTCTTGTTGGAAGGTAAACCTTCGGCCCAGTTTGAGGTCCTGAGTGCTCTGGAGAAGGTTTTCGTCCAGGATATCCCTGTACTTGGCCTGCATTAATCTTTCCCTCGATTGCAACCGGTCGTCCTGTCCCTGCAGCTGAAAAACACCCCCACAGCATGATGCTGCCACCACCATGCTTCACTGTTGGGACTGTATTGGACAGGTGATGAGCAGTGCCTGGTTTTCTCCACACATACCGCTTAGAATTAAGGCCAAAAAGTTCTATCTTGGTCTCATCAGACCAGAGAATCTTATTTCTCACCATCTTGGCAAACTCCATGCGGGCTTTCATGTGTCTTGCACTGAGGAGAGGCTTCCATCGGGCCACTCTGCCATAAAGCCCCGACTGGTGGAGGGCTGCAGTGATGGTTGACTTTCTACAACTTTCTCCCATCTCCCGACTGCATCTCTGGAGCTCAGCCACAGTGATCTTTGGGTTCTTCTTTACCTCTCTCACCAAGGCTCTTCTCCCCCGATAGCTCAGTTTGGCCGGACGGCCAGCTCTAGGAAGGGTTCTGGTCGTCCCAAACGTCTTCCATTTAAGGATTATGGAGGCCACTGTGCTCTTAGGAACCTTAAGTGCAGCAGAAATTTTTTTGTAACCTTGGCCAGATCTGTGCCTTGCCACAATTCTGTCTCTGAGCTCTTCAGGCAGTTCCTTTGACCTCATGATTCTCATTTGCTCTGACATGCACTGTGAGCTGTAAGGTCTTATATAGACAGGTGTGTGGCTTTCCTAATCAAGTCCAATCAGTATAATCAAACACAGCTGGACTCAAATGAAGGTGTAGAACCATCTCAAGGATGATCAGAAGAAATGGACAGCACCTGAGTTAAATATATGAGTGTCACAGCAAAGGTTCTGAATACTTAGGACCATGTGATATTTCAGTTTTTCTTTTTTAATAAATCTGCAAAATTGTCAACAATTCTGTGTTTTCCTGTCAATATGGGGTGCTGGGTGTACATTAATGAGGAAAAAATGAACTTAAATGATTTTAGCAAATGGCTGCAATATAACAAAGAGTGAAAAATTTAAGGAGGTCTGAATACTTTCCGTACCCACTGTATTTCATACTATTTTTCTGCTTAGTACAGTTACAGTCACAGTAGTAACTACAGAAACACAAACTATGATTTGAAATTATTTTTGCCCGTTTAAAATCAAATTAAATTATTTTGATGCATTATTATTTCAATATATGTTATTAAGTTGCACCAGTCACAGTGACTCGCAGTACCTGGATAAGTCTGGTGTTACCAGTTTCAGCAGACCTGAGAATGTTGCCTTCACTTTGTTAAACCGTTTGTCTTCGTCGATCACTTTTGTCCTAATAATAGAAAATGTTTTCACGTTTGTGTTTGTGTTAAACCGTTTGTCCTCATAGATCACTTTTGTCCTTATAATACACAACGTTTTTACGTTTGTGTTTGTGTTAAACCGTTTGTCCTCATAGATCACTTTTGTCCTTATAATACACAACATTTTTACGTTTGTGTTTGTGTTAAACCGTTTGTCCTCATAGATCACTTTTGTCCTTATAATACACAACATTTTTACGTTTGTGTTTGTGTTAAACCGTTTGTCCTCATAGATCACTTTTGTCCTTATAATACACAACATTTTTACGTTTGTGTTTGTGTTAAACCGTTTGTCCTCATAGATCACTTTTGTCCTTATAATACACAATGTTTTCACGTTTGTGTTTGTGTTAAACCATTTGTCCTCATAGATCACTTTTGTCCTTATAATACACAATGTTTTCACGTTTGTGTTTGTGTTAAACCGTTTGTCCTCATAGATCACTTTTGTCCTTATAATACACAATGTTTTCACGTTTGTGTTTGTGTTTTTAAGTTTTCAATTAACCCATTTAATCCCACAGGTCACTATTGTGACCACAAATTTGTTCTCACATATTTTGGTGTGGTATTAAAAAGCAACTCTTATTATGAAGCATATGTTCATTTATAATGCAAATTTAAGATGTCTGCATGAGTTCTGGGCAGGTCTAACATTATTGTGTAGTTTGGTCAAGTGACCACACACATTTATTTCCTGGTACTGCCATCTTAATACAAAGATGATGTTAAAGTTCAGAAATGACAGTTTAATAAGTAAATTTTTGAATAGCTCATAAATTTTTTGCACACATCATCATGAAAGGGTTATCTATACATACATATTGAAATTATATTAATACATGGTTTATTCTGTTGTCAGACTGCAGATAAATGAAGACGGTCACAATTGTGACCGGTGGTATAACACAGGGAGTCTATGTCCCCTATATGTTATTCTCATAAACTCTATTTCATACTGACCGTAAGTCATGTTTTGGATTTACTTGATCCTTGGTGACATCTATCTATCTATCTATCTATCTATCTATCTGTCTATCTGTCTGTCTGTCTGTCTGTCTATCTATCTATCTATCTATCTGCATGTCTGACTATCTGCCTCTCTGACTATCTGTCTGACTATCTGCCTAAACTCTTTACTACCTTTTAAAGGATTTTGATATTCAGGGCATTATTAACAGACCAGAACTTTGTGACCCGACGGTTTGATTGACAGTAGTCTCATAAGGGTTCACAAATATAGATCAGCAATGTCATTTTAATACTCAATGCCTTTATTTTGTGTATGCTTAGATATGTCCTATTAATACATGTGTGTCCCTTTAATACACGATAATGGCGTGTGTGTGTGTTATAGCTACTGTCCTCATAATAATGTTTTTTGTCATAGGCGGGGTTTGCATGTAATTATAATATGTCCCCATAATTGTGTATTTTGTCAGGTTGTTACATTATCACTTGTGTTGAGTGTAAATGAATTCTGAAGTGAAATATGTGTTGTGTGGCTAAAACTAATTTTTTTGATGTGCACCACAACTCTGTAGAGCAAGTGGAAAGGGGTGTCCCCCTAATACAGCAAAAAACTGGTTTGGGCTGAAGTGTCCTTGTAATACACATAAACCCGTATAGGTGTGTGTGTGTGTGTGTGTGTGTGTGTGTGTGTGTGTGTGTGTTAGGCAAACATGCAGTTGTGTGTGCACGCGCTTCTCTTGTTGTCAGCTGTGGTAGTCTGATGGCAGTTTTTTCGTTGGCTTCTAACCTAAAACGACAAAATGAAGACATTCAATCATGTATCAGGTATCGTTTATCTATTAAAAACATCTGTTACTGTCAATTTGGGTTTAGTTAGACCAAGATTAGCGCACATTTAAAGATAGGCCGTAACGGTCAGCCGCGACGGACAACAACTTCAGCAAACATTTGTAAATGTAATCTTGTCATATAATTTAAAATTTACAAGATAAACAGTGGTTAAGGTAGCTAATGTCTACTAAACTAAAATTTAAAATACCTTTTCGGCCGAAGAAAGAGAAAACTCGTCTGAGAAAATCACCGGCAGGACCGTTAACTCTCGACGCAGCTGAGCGTTGCCATGGATACATGAGCGTACCCTAAAGAAGACGTCACTCGATCGTCACTCGCTTGTATCTCCCAGCTGTGTGGCTATATTACACATTTTGCCACATGCTATACCTGTTTTAAGTGTAAAAATTAAAGTATATTTTTTCCTAAATTAATTTTTCTTTAATAAAACAATGTTTGAGGTATTTATTAGTATAGGAATTGTCTTACCTGTGTAATTTTCCAATTTCTTTACCAGCAAAGTGCTTATCCATTCTTCATCTTTTCTTTGCTGCATTCATCAGTTGAAGTCAACATTATATTAGAGCTCCACGGGATTAAATGTTCTTTAAGCATGGGAATACACAATAAATTGTATAGGGTGAGTTCAGGGTGATTGGGACACGTTTTACTATTGAGATGATTTGGATAAAATGTCCCCTTCAGTTCACCCTATCTTATATAAAGCCTACTATTGAGGGGTAGGCCTATCATGATTTTGATGTTTAAAATTCTGAATGTTTAAACATGTTTAAACTGCTGAAGGCACACATGATCTGATGACATCTTTTATTAGTTTGTAGGTTGAAGTACTCCATTATTTTTTTTTCCATAGGCTAACATGAAAGTTGTTCATTTTTAATATTTACTTCATTTTACAATGAATGGTCATTGTACAGAAACGTCCACTTTTCTGTCCCTAGACTTTACACAAATATTACACCTGAAAACATTTCAGGATAAATTTATATATATATATATATATATATATATATATATATATATATATATATATATATATATATATTAATATGAAACAATATGTTATTTGAACAATTAAACCTTCTTGAGCCATCAATGTGGCAATATTAATTTTTTAATTGTAAAAATTCCAAACACCACAGAAGTGCTCATCCCCACAGTCATGTACAGAGGGAAAGGGCTTTATTTTGAGCACAGAAACAGTTTTTCTACCATTTCAAATATAATGTATGCATAACTATCAAACATACTATGTAAACTACGTCAAAAAAAAAAAAAAAAAAAAAAAATGCTGATTAAATATTATAAAATATATAATGAACCCCTGGTGTTGTGTCACTGGTGTTACCTTTAACAAAAATCTCTTTTTAAAAAAAATAAAAATCACACTGATAGCATCACTTGACTTCCTACTTCCTATTTCCTGAAGATCCATGAAGAAAGGCCAATGGAAAGTCTCTTTTCAGTTATCAGAAATTTGAATTAGAAAATCATAATTTAATATGAAGCTTTTAGGTGGGTCACTGGTATGACCTACATTATTGTTAGAGATTTTTTTTAAACTAGAATACAAATGGATTAAATGACTTAATTTAGTGGCTATATCATGATTGACAACATGTGGATTGATACCTTGCAGCAGCCATTTTGTAAAATAAATTTTTTCATGAAAAATGTCACTGGTGTTACCTATATAGATAAACTTTATTCAAAGCTATTCATTAAGTTCTTTTGCATAAAATAGCACTAAGATTACATGATTATAACTCTTCTTTCTCATTGTTAATCCTCATTTGGTCAGATATGGCTAAATTAAAGGTATATGGCTAAATTGAGCATAGCTGAGAAGCAGCGACTTTACAGACAGCATATTTTATAGAATTTTTAAAAATATTTATGATCCTCTGACTGCTTCCACTAATGTCAATGATAAGTCTTTGATTGTATACCAAATGTAAAAATTTAGTCCCATCTAGGCTACTTAATTCTAGTTGACGAATAAGGATCTTTGGTCTTACACATACGTCACTGGTGATTCATTGTGTCACTGGTGTTACTGTTTTTGTCTGTCACATTAAATAAAATGTGTCATATGTGACATGATAATTTTACATTCATTGAATTCTGCTACACTAAAGAATTAAGATGTAAAGGATTGCATCATTACTTGCTTGTAACCGTTTTTCAAATATTTTCATTGTTATAGCAAATACATGGTTGTGAATTTGAATTAATATCATTCAATCACACTTTTAACCTGATTAAAATAAAAATAAAAAAAACACACAATCTCCTTAGTTTTTAGCATTATCATTATTTTTTCTGTAACTCTGACTGCATGTTCTGAAAAAATTGAGAAATAATATTTCATAAAAACGTTTAAAAATGCCAGAGAAGTACATGCTGTCTTTAAATGCATGCATGCATGCATGCAAAAAAAAAAAAAAAAAAAAAAAATCATAAAGCTGTCATTTGTATTCATGAAGTCAATGTGTAATATAATGTGGTTTAAGTTTAAACGTTAGAAAAATAAATACATTTTAAGACATTTTAGAATGACCCGAATTCAAATAGACCTACTATTTTTAAAACCATAATAGCCTATCAACCTGCACAAAAAAAAAAACCCAAACATGGTTTCTGTAAAATCCATTATCATATTTAAAGTGATTTTTTTTTAAGGAACACGACCTCTTTTAAATCCAAGGTTTAGTTTAATTTGTCCTTTGTCTGAGTTGCAAGGTGTCAGGTCTGTTGATAAAAGGCAACGCATGGGCGACTGGTTTTTGCAAGTGCTGTTATGGAAATATCAGATGAGGGACATCAGAACTTTCGCAAACTGGCAAGGACTTGAATGTCCCCCGAACGTCTGTCAGCGAACGTTACAAAGCGGACCAACTGCGGACCTTAACGGACGTTCACAACGTCCGGGGGACGTCCCTTGTTTGTAGGGGTCGCGTCGTCCATCTTTTTTTCAGCTCATACAAAGGTTCCGCCAGAAGTGGACACTCGTGCAACGTAGGCTAAGCAATGACGTACATCCGAGTCAACGAGACCGAGTGAAGTCAGCGAGGGAAGGGCATTTAAAAATCGAACTGGAACGCAGCCCTGGGGCTTTAGAATAAACACGAAACACACGTGATCGTTGTCATGCGGTGAATCCGCCAATCGTGAAAAAGCTGTGTCGTCATCAGCGCTCGTGCAACAGCTCTTAAAGGGATAGTTTGAAAATTACCCATGAAGCCATCCTATGTGTATATGACTTTCTGCTTCTTCTTCTTTTTTTTTTTTTTTGCTTTGGAAACATTTTTATTATTAAACAACATACAGGGGATACATGAAATAGATTTTGAAACAAAATACAAAAAAGGATGTATAAACAAGCAAGCAAAAAAATATTTAACAAATATCTACGACAAAAAAACAAAAGCAAACAAACAAACAAAAATATATAATAATAATAATAATAATAAAAAAAACATTCATTCAAACATTCAGGTGGAAATACACAGGAGGTATTATAATGAAATCATATGTTTTTTTAGCAGTTGTGCAGTTTTAGCAGCTTTCTTGTTGAGCGATGAACAAAGAGAGTCATAAAATAGTTTTAAATCAATAAAAAAAGCTTAATATATGGCTTACAGTCAGTAACTTTACATTTATGCAGATGAAATATGCCACATATAGGCTAGTTAGCAATTTTAACACATTGTCCATCTCCTTTTTCCCACATCAAAAACAGAACATTAATTATTTCAAAAATAAAAAGTTTGCTATAAGCAGAGAAAATAGGCCAGGCTACTTCTTTCCAAAGATCATTTGCATAATCACATTCAGAAAATAAATGTCGTATTGTTTCAAGATTAGAATTACAGAATGTGCATTGTGAAGAAATGTCCAACTTAAATTTAGAAAGAAAAGAGTTACATGGATAGTAATTATGAAGAATTTTATAGTAAAGTTCTTTCATCTTGTTAGGTAACAAAAATGTATTAATACCAGACCATACTTTAATAGTAGAAAGATAAGGATAATTTATTTTCCATTTTAAAAAATTATTTTGGGTGACAGCTGAACTTCTTAATAAGGATTCTTCTCATCCAAAAATTGTTACATTTAACATTACAGAGCTCCAGACCTCCAATTGACAATTTGGGTACTTCACATTTTGCTACTCTGTAACTACAATATGCCCTAACTAGATATAACAGTTTGGGTGAGATAGATTTAATTACCCAATCATAAATTTTAGATGAGGTATCCAGTTCAAAAATTGCTGTAAATTCAGAATAGGAATAGAAGTTACCATCCCTTTTTAACAAATCTAAAATAAAAGTTATACCTTTGTCAAACCAATCTTTTTTTTAAAAAATAGATTTTTTCCCACGCAGCACATTCTGATTATTCCATATACTTTTATGGGGGGAAAAGTTGTGGCAGAAGGCAAGCTTACAGGCTTCCAAGGCTTGTTTATGAAAAAGCTTGATTGGGAGTTTGCTGCAATTGAAATCGCAAGCCAACAAAAAATGTAAGCCTCCACATTTATCAAAAATCAACTTTGGAATATAAAACCATAACATATTAGGATCAGACTTTCTTCTTTCAGATGAATACGATCGGAGTTATACTAAATAATGTCCTGGCTCTCCTAAGTTTTATAATGGCAGTAAAGAGAAGGATGAGATTTTTAAGCCAAAAAAGTGCAACCATCCATAATAAAAGATAACCATGGCTCTGGGTGGTTAATAAAGGGCCTTCTGAAACAAAGCGATGCATTTGTGTAAAAAAAATATCCAGAGCTGGGAATTTTGTCAGACCGCCGTACTGAGACAGGGGGCTGTTTAAATTGTGTGAGTGCTTTTCTATACACAGTAGGCCGTGCCTCTGAGGCGAGGGTCTGCTTATCATGTGAATGATGCAGGTATAGAGGATGAAGGGCTGTACGCATACTGCGCAAGTCGACTTGCACCAAATGAGTAACCCACTGATGTGATGTATGACGCAGGATGTAGGAGTAGCGTAAGCTTAGACACCTCTCAGGGGGAAAACAAATAGGGCTGTGCAACAATCTCAAGTTCCTCTTCTCTTAGGGGTAGAGCGGGGCACAAAATAACACTTTATGACTTTCTCAGTTTGTGTAAATTCACTTGGGGTTCAGAGTATTTATTTTTTCCCACATTAATTTCACATGTCCAGTACAATTATGTGGTTTTGTTTCATTAATACAGTATATACTTTTTTCTTGATTTCCCCCGAAAGACTGGAAGTGAAATGTGACAACATGCCCCATAGGTGGGGCACATTGTAACATGACCATACAACAGCTTAAAATGTTATCTGATCTAATCAAAATATATACAAGACAAACTAAAATATTTTGTCAATAAAATACAATTATTAACTTTTTCATATAAAATAATGGCATTTTTTAATAATTAAAAATATACAAATGTTTGCTTTTGACAACAAACATACCGCAAAACACAGCTATACAGCATAATTCAAAACATAATAATAATTCATAATTTCTGAACATTGACTCTCAGTCTTTATTCACCTTTTTCTCATGCTTTCTCAATAGAATTAATAAAAGTATAGAATAGAATAGCATAGTTCCCACAGGGGCACATTGTAACACAGTGTTACAACGTGCCCCACCTGCGCAACTGCGATTTAAACCCGGCTCGTGTCTTCGGCTGTTAGATCAGCATTAAAGAACTACCTCAACTGTTAAATAACAGAAGTTTAAAATAATATCAGATTCTCATTTTAAATAAACACAAAAAATAGAGATGACAAATTAACTTAAGAAATTTACTTTTGCTTTAATTTTGCTAAACTAGGCTTCAAGTTTAACTGTAAAAATATGTTAACATTTATTTTATTAACATCACATTTTAAAAACATAGTAACATAAAATAACACCATTAAAACGTTCAAATAGAGAAAATAAAAGTGCAATTATATCGCTTTGCATTATAATTTATTATAAATTGAATATTATTCTAGCTGAGTTTTCTTTACGCGACCATTATTTTAGAACGTTTCCCCTGTTTCCATGGCGACGAGTCATGCTTAGCCTAACGCTTTTATTTAGTTTCTCCTTTTTTATTCAAAATATTCACAAACTTGCTTACCGTGTCATCAACTATCTGATATTCCGATTATCAAGTATGTGTAAGTGAATGTGCTTTGTCGTTTAAAAACGTTAATAAATTATCTTCATCCATAATGCGAGATGGGCGCCGCCATGTTTGCTTGCGCAGCTGTTCAGAGAGTCCTGTCAGTTACAGCATGTGAATTCATCAGTTTCTCCCTAAATTCATGTAAGTTGCCGGTGATCTGGGAGATTATAGTACACTTTATAGTTACTTACACAATGTGTATCTGATATGAATAAAACACGTCGGCAAATTATATTTGAATTGATTGTTACTGCTGCTTCCATAGACATCAACGTGTACTTTACAAATTCTAAATGTATTGTTTTACTAGTACTTATGTATATTTAAATGTCTGAAACCTAAAATAATCATTATGTTGTTGAAAACACTGAATAATTGTGATAAATGACAAGCGCTGCTGAGCGCGTCCGTCTCTGGCTCAGCGCCAGCCAAAGAGCGAAAGCACAGTTTGAATCTGGTAGTTAAGTGACGTCTCTGAACGGTCTCCCATATGTGAGACCGTACCGTTTAAAAGTTTAATAGAGATGGGCACAAAAATAACCAAATTTCCTCTCGTTTGTCACGCCCCACTTGTCATGTCTCTATTCCCCACCAGTGGGGCGCGCCCCACACTTTGAGAAACGCTGGTATAGCTAAAGAGGCAAGACCAGAGACACGTTTGTTTGCATTTTGTCAATGATTTCGCTGGAAAGAATAGAGAGTTGGAGCAACACCATTTTAGCGATAGTTAACGTGCTTGTCTGTGTGTGACTGTGCACGAGCCTCAAGAGAACGTTCCGCCACTAATAACAGCGGAATGATTTAAAAGACAACACTTTCCAGCGCCAGATCACTTCTTATTTACCACAAATTAATGTCAACTGGAAGTTTCATTTGAAAGATTTTTGCTCGCACATTAGCCTACTTGAGTGCGCTCTCGACAGTTTTCATTAAAATAACGCAATAGAAATGGCCTCAAATAAACTATAAAAAGGTGAAGATAATTGTGTCTGAAAGCTTCATAAGAATTTCATTGGTTAAATCAGTGGAGAATATCTTTTTTTTTTTCCGTGGGTGCTCGACCATTTCGGGATCGGCGCCTATGGCTCAAAGGTTGCTCTTCCGCCCAAATTGACTTGCGCAGTATGTGTATTTGAATTTAGAACGTTTTAAATATGCATGTTTTTCTTACAAAAAAACATATCCCTTCACTTCAATAGGCCTTTATCAACCCTCTGGAGCCGTATGGATTACTTTGATGAATGCATTTTTTTAAAACATGGCCCCCATTCAAAACCATTATGAACTTTGGAGGACTAAGGATATTTTAAATATATCTCCAATTGTGTTCATCTGAAAGAAGATAGTCATATACACTTAGGATGGCTTGAGGGTGAGTAGCCTAAATCATTGGGTTAATTTTTATTTTTGGGTGAACTATCCCTTCAAGCTGTGTCGTCAGCAAGTCGATTCCCATCGTGCTTTTGATCAGCGCAGTCGGTGCACGATTCTGCCTGAATGCAGAATCTGATGCGGCTGCCTCGCTGTTGCAAGACTTTTTTGACACACGTGAGCATGACATCAGAGCAAAGCGCTCCACTCGGACACATTTCTAACCGGCATGCATCTCGTGGTGATCACCGGTGATCGGTTCTGCACAGAATTTGCTCATCTCAAACGAGCCTCTTCTTAAAGTCGTGTGATTTCAGTAAACGAGACTTCGTTACGTCATAACCATTTCGAAATTTCAATGGTTTGCTGCTAGGGGCGATGATGTTTGTAAGCCCATGAACCAGTCTATGCTTTTTATAATTTTATATATTTGTATGCATTTAATGACACATTTGTATAATAAAAAGGATTGTAATTTAATCTAATTGTATTTAATAGATTACAGCTTCAATAAAACATTTGCAGTTGCGTTGTAAAGAGTTTTATGCTTTTCACTGATCATACGATGACGTGTGTACGCGCTTCCTACCCGTGGTTTTACCAAACACTTCAGCTGATGTATTTCCTGGGTGGAACTACATGATGCCCACCATGAAAGAGGAAAATGTGAACATTGTAATCAAGAAACTGTGGACCACATTATAATGAAATGTTCAAAATATGATAGTGAAAGAAGAATAATGATTTCCAATTTTAAAAGAATTAAGATGAAGTTTGATTTGACATACATATTACAAAGAAACTCAAATGATGAATATTTCGATTATTTTAAAAACTAGATCTGAAAATGACTGATTTAGATAAAAGAATATAGGTATTAGGAAAAGGGTTTTCGATCTTGGCCCACACTCCTAACCAGCAGGTGGCGGTAATGCACCTTGAAATTGTATGCCAACCGCCATGAAAACCAAGAAGAAGAAGAAGAAGAAGAAGAAGAAGAAGACACCCGCCTTATGAAAACAGAATCGTGCAACACGTGGATATGTATGGCATAGAGGCAAACGTTTTCTGATAACGTACATGATTAAGTTTCTTTTTTGACCAGTACTTTTGTGTTCAGGCTTAATCTGTTGCAGAAACAGCCCGTGCCTCATAAGCGCCCGTCAGAGGTGCACAAATCGGTGTTAATCGACATCACGCAAATCTACGAACACATGACAATTCTCATGTCAAATAGTATTAGATTAAATAACCATGGCTCGAAGAAGCGAAGACGACAGGACGGAAATTGAGTCGCCAAACACGCAGCAGATCGTACCGGTTGTTTCGCACGTTAGTGATCTGATCGATTTGGACCCGCACTCGGAGCTGTTCCTCGAAACTCCTCCGCCTGATGTTGTGTGTTCTATCAATGCATGCTTTGATCAGTTCACCAGCACCTTGGAGGGTAGAAGAGATACTTCAGTCCACAAATCTTCTTCGGACAGGTAAAAAAAGAAAAAGAAAAAAAGAATGGAAATGGAAACTAGACGG
The DNA here is from genome assembly GCF_018812025.1 of Megalobrama amblycephala. Lineage (NCBI taxonomy): Eukaryota > Metazoa > Chordata > Actinopteri > Cypriniformes > Xenocyprididae > Megalobrama > Megalobrama amblycephala. The sequence goes on along the minus strand of NC_063055.1, from coordinate 27,738,204 downwards.
CTGTGTTGCTTTTAATCGTCTTTGTAAATTCCCCCTGCGGTCAATAATTTTTTATCCCTTAAGCTAATCTTTGATAATCAAAATTACAGATTTAAACATTTTTTTTACTGTGAAAACAATTTCTTCATGCCTTAAAACAGCTTGAATGTAACTCTTGCTTCATTTAGTATAAGCAGAGTTATTGAAGGGATAACGTTAGTTCACCCAAAAATGAAAACTCATAAAGGTTTGGAACATCTTGAGAGTGAGTAAATGATGACAGAATTTTAATTTTTGGGTGAACTATCCCTTCAACATGCAAATTAGTCCAAGAATCTACTCAGTCACACCAGCTCGGACTGCCTGACATAACAAATCTTTCATACACATTTTTAAAAGACAATTTTTTGGTCTTCAGCCATTTTCATAATTTTTCTTGTTTCATACAAGGTAAAGCATTACATTATGCAATTAACTTTTTTCAGAATAGATGTTTTTATACATTTCTTATTTCTTGTAATTACATTCAATGAGTCATAAAATATTAAGTCTTTACAAAAAAAAAAAAAAAAAAACTCAAAAGAGGGCTTAATAGACTTCGCTTTATGTAAATGAAACTTCCCAAAGAGAACTATTTACTTCTAATGTGTTGTCATTTGTAGTTGAACCAGTATAAAAGTCCAAGAAGAAGATCAGAGGGTTTCAGGTTGTGTTGCAAAAAGCATTGTGGTGAGTAGAGTTGTCAAAAGTACCAACTTCTGTACCAATCGGTACTGAAATCTTTAAAAATGTGACGCTTTGAGCGCTGTTGAGCGGATTCGTTAACACCTCTGATTGGCCATTGTGTTCACGGCTCATCAGATACGTCTGTGATTGGCTACAATGATCAACACACGGGAGCGTTTAAAAGCACACGGAAGTGTTTGAATTTGAAAGCAGGAGCGTTTGAAAGCCTTTTAAACACTCCCGTGTGTATCTGTATAAGTCATTGATGACTATTTACAACGTTTTTGAAACATTGATCATTGAAGCCAATCACAGACACATCCGATGAGCCGTGAACACAATGGCCAATCAGAGGTGTTTACGAATCCACTCAACAGTGCACAAAGCATCACATTTTTAAAATGTCAGTATTGACTTGGTACTGAAGTCGGTACTTTTGACAACTCTAGTGGTGAGATGTCTTTGAATTTATTAAAAGCATTGCAAGGATAATGTCTATGCAATATTTTGAAATGAACTTCTTTTATTTTATTGGGCAATAAAAACTTATTACTCTTTGACCATATTTTATCAATAGAGGCAACTGCTTTTGGGTAACGACTACGACTTTGAGTGAGACTCTTTCTTATGTGAAAATTGTTACATTTATTGTCCAAAATATTAATGCCTCCAATAAAAAGTTTTGGGATCTGCCCAACAATTGAGTTATAATGGAGATGTTGGGTAACGCTTTAGATTACAGCCCGGAAAGTACTGCGTAATTACAATGTATAGCGTAACTTCGAGTAATTATATTGTACCTATAATGTAAGTATGTGTAAGTATAGGGGAACAATATGTATAGTCTGGGGAAAAAAGGGGTAACAACCAGGAAAATAACAAATTATTTATACTGTAAGTATTTTAGAACTAAGGGGTACTTAAACTATTATCATAGACAACAATCTTACGTTTGGGAGCAATTTAGCGAGAACATACACTGCACACCTTTTTGTAATAATAGTGTACATATATAAAGGCTTCCGGGGTAGGCTACATATCAGTGCATTTACACAGTATTTTGGTTTTATTGCAAAAGTGCACCAATTGAGGTGTTTCAAGGCAAGTAAAACTACAATATTGCATTTTTTTAATACTCTTGTATCATGTAGTTAAAGGGTAAATACAATTGACCCTTCGCAAAGACCCGCCCCCCTTAGTTACTGTTGCTTTGTCCGACAAGCCGTGGCACTGTCACGCCACACGCAGTGAAAAATACATAGCGGAGCAAAGAGGATACTGACAACATGTTGACAGACAAGACAAAGGAGGTTACTTATGATATTAAACAAAGTCCCAGCTTTCAAACTGTGTAGGTTTTTTTTTTTTTTTTTTTTTTTTAATAATTCAAACAATAAAAAACGTTTTGTGGCTCTTTAGTGTGTCGTGACCATGGTCGTGACAGATCGCTGTATCGCCTCAGCTCAAGAGGCTTGTAAACCGGTCATCTCTTCCTACTAGTTCATTTATAGCATCAAATAAACATGAATGAACATGAGAAGGAATGTTGTTTCAAACGCAGAAAGACATTAATACACACAATTTTTTGAGTTTAACTCCACCGAGGTTAATCTTCTAACTCCTGACTGCTTTGTCGGACAAAATGGCAGATTCGGCGTTCTGATTGGTTAGATCACTTGTCAATCAAACTCCTGGCGAAGGGTCAATTGAACATGTATACACACAATCTGATATCACTTGGAAACCTTTTTTTGAAAAACAACTTATTTCAAAACAGATTTACAACACGTCTTATTCGTTTCTCTTGCTTGGCTTCCTCCTCATCCTGTTCCTCTTCTACTTTTTCTTTCTTCAAATTCTGTATGTATTATAAGAAAATACAGTACACCCAGAAATATCCTCACCATTTACTCATCTTTTACCCTCATGCCACCTGAGATGTATATGACTTTCCTTGTTCAGATGAACAAAGTTTTTTAGAAAAAAAAAAATCTCTGGGAATGCTTTATAATGCAATAACATGTGTTCCAAAAAGTCGAAGCATTATGCAGCACACACAGTAATAACTACAGTAATAACTACAGTAATCCATACGACCCCAATGGATGAATCAATGTCTTCTGACATGAAAAGATAAACTCCGAGAAACTCAAGCGAAAAGTCATGCGAATGTCGGATGCCGTCCGTTTTTTTTTTTAATTTATTTTTAAGTTGGCTTGAAAAAGCCAACTTACTGAAATGCTTCTTAAACTTATTCTTCTGAGACTAAAATTTCTGACTCTAACTCCTCCTAGAGCTTTTACTCTACAAACTCCAAACTCAGGTCAGACCTTCAAACTGTTCTGACTTAGTGTGCTATATCTTTTCTAACTGATCCGACTTACGGTTTTCCTAAAAATGACTGTTAAAGCTCTGAAAAATCCCATTGACTTTCATTTACAGAATGTTCAAATGAGCCAAGACTTTCAAACTCCAACTGTCAAAATTCAAATTTAAACTATGGAAGCCCATTAGACTAAAAAACTCAATTAGACTCAAGTGCCATTCTATGTACTATTTCTAATCCAATAAACCCATCTATCTATCTATCTATCTATCTAGAGCCACCCCAAATACCTTAGCAACTGCATAGCAACACCCTAGCAACCACCCAGAGTACCCTAGCAACCACATAGCAGCACCTTAGCAACCACCCTGAGTACCCTAGCAACCTCGTAGCAACACCCTAGCAACTACCCCAAATACTTTAGCAACCACATAGCAACACCCTAGCAACCAACCAGAGTACCTTAGCAACTGCATAGCAACACCTTAGCAACCACCCCAAGTACCCTAGCAACCGCATAGCAACACCTTAGCAAACACCCCAAGTACCCTAGCAACCGCATAGCAACACCTTAGCAACCAACCAGAGTACCTTAGCAACCGCTTAATCAGACGTAACATTACAACTTGTATCGGCACAAAAGGATGCAAATGCCAGTGAACTTTAAGTTACGCGCTATAGCGAGAGAGAAGAGAGAGCGCGTGCTTTCATGACAGCGTGATGAATAACGGGTAAGGACAGAATTTACTGTAGATTTCTATAAAGTTCTCAGTATAATGCCATGTTTATGGCAGATCTGTACTTTATTTTAATCACATTATTAAGTGATTCCATAAATCGCTTGCGCGTTTTCTAAGCCATATGCGAATTATGCCATTGAACAAATATGACGAAAAATGCACTGCTGCATTAGTATAACATCAGTATTTTTATTTTATTTTATTTTTTTAAAGAAACATCTAAAAGCAATATGACCATCTCAAATAACTCAGTCAATATCAGGCATTGCATTTGAGCATGAAACTAAACACTGATATGTAGCGCATTCAGCATCTTAATAAATGTTGATATCCCGACCCAACGCATCCTGTATTAGATTAATCAGATATAGCTATTATAGCTTTCATCTGCAAAGGTTTGGGAATGCAAATGTTAGCTTGACTGAAAATGTAACTCTGATTGTTTTTTAAAAAGTGCAACTAATATTTCAGCAATATTTTGGATTCAATTTGCACTTTCTGATCAACCAAAATGTTATTTTACAATATGAAAATCATTGATTATTGCTAAATTAATTACGAATAGAATTAAAAGGATATTTTCAGCACAAGATAAAAGCTTGGCGCTGGACAGCTTGCATTGAACTGTATTTTCATCTATCTTGTCAAAGTGAAACTAGACATCACTACGTGACTTCAAGGCCATTCTCTCTCTTCTCGCGTCTTTTGACGCATGCTGTGAAAAGCTAAACAATCGGAGCTCAGGGCGCCGCCCAAAGTGCTACTATAACCAATCAGGAGAAAAAAGAAAAAATACATATCGATCATCGCTGTCACGGTCGAGTACTCGAGTACTCGGTTGCTGTTGCACATCCCTAGTAGGGATGGGCGATATTATCGTTTGCGATAAATACCGTTGAAAATTCTCCTCATGATAAAAATTTGTCTCCTCGCGATAATTACGATAAGTCTAGTTGTTGACTTATTTCGTGCGCGACCGATTCACTGTTCATGTGTGGAGTTAAAACAAGCATGACGAAAGACGTGAGGCTGAGGAGCAGCTTGTTGTTAAGCGAAGAGTTCCCTTCACAATTTGGAACTGGTTTGGTTATAGAAAATCAGATGTGGAGCAAACTACGGTAATCACTATAAACAAATGTTCAATGAATGAGCCGTATGTCATTCACGCCATCATCACCCGGGTTTTGATAGCGCGCGAGTGCAGGTGAGACCTGAACATCTCACATTGCTACTGTTTAAACTAAACTCATTTAAACCTTGCCAGTTGCCACTTTAAACATTCAACTGTAAGACGCAAAAGAGAACTTGCGCGCGCTGTGAGGAGATTTATGTGTACTCATCCGAAGCGCGTACACGGAGAGCTGCGTCAGATATATTTTGTAAACTATCTGAAGACATAGTTAGGATTGTTACTTTTTGATACAGTTAGGGCTGTTACGGTCGGCATGACAATCGCGCGACATTATATATATATATATATATATATATATATATATATATATATATATATATATATATATATATATGAGGTCGCGTTAACTGTTGTTGTTTTTTAGCAATGACGGAAAAAATATGAAGGCCGTCCGTCAGATTACTGAGGCTGATGTAGCTTGTAAATGTAATTCCCACCCCTGCCCAGTAGGTGGTGAGCGCGCTCCAGTGTGGCAGCAGAGCGCGAGTTCAGTCTCCAGAATAAAATTATGCGTTTGATTACAAGCACACAGTTTAGGTATATTTATGATAATAAAGTTATGATACTTATACTTAAATAATTCAGTTTCTAATCCAGTTCATTTTGTTTTAAATGGTTTGTTTTCTTATTTTTCTTGCTGAAAAATGACGGAAAAAATATGAAGGCCGTCCGTATATATATATATAATTATCGTCATTGGTATCGTTATCGCAATAAATACCTGAAATTATCGTGATAATTTTTTTAGGCCATATCGCCCATCCCTAATCCCTAGTATAAGTAGCCTACCCCTTAGTTCTAAAACACTTACAGTATGATTAATTTGTTTTAATTAATTTCCAGTGTTGGGGTAGTTACTCAAAAAATGTAATTAGTTACTAGTTACTAGTTACTTCTGTAAATTGTAATGATTACTTTACTAGTTACTGCATTTGAAAAGTAACTTCACTACTTATTACTTTACTTTACTTTTTCTTAATTTACCGTGTAGATACATGGACAAACATCATAGCCCTATCATCACTTAACCTTTCTGCATAGAGTTTATTGTATAAATATTGAACCATATGAAAGAACAATAACCCAGTCTGCACAAAGAAATATGCCTCACCGTAAAATCCAGAAACAACAGGATAAAGAAGGCTATTGTGGGGTCATTTTAAAATGGTGTCAACACACAAGTTTCAAAACACAGGCTTTGAATCGCTAATTCAAAAGTGAAAGTATAATGCTCACGGCCGCACGGGCATTCATAACGGCACCGCGCAAGTGGACACGCACACGGTTATGAACGCCAGTGAATGCATTTTAATGATGGGTTCATTAATGATGAGTTTATTATTATTCTTAATAAAAAACCCAACAACAAAACAATACAGACAAACTCGCTTAAATAGGCGCTCAGTCAAAGGTGAGGCGAAATAGGCAAAGTGAAGTGCGACTCTCGTTCAGCCCACTTTGAATTGAGCAGATGCGTTCAGTTCTGTAACTTGGTCACATGCAAAATAAAGAAATAAAATATTAAGTTTTGTTGCCAAATTTAGTTTTTTTTTTTTATTTGATTATTATTTAGTCGATTAGTTTGATTTGTAATGATTTAAGTATAATTTAATTAATTGCTTGTCATCAACTTGCAATTCCCTCGCGAACCCCCGTTTGGGAAACCCTGTTTTTTTAGAACATTATTTTACATTCATTCCTTGGCGACGCGTCATGCAGCCAAGCTACAGGTATCGCGTTTATTTTGTTTTTCCTTTTTTACTTAAAATATTCACAAACTTGTTAACTATATCATGAATTATATGATATTTTCCGATTGTCATATATGTGGAAGTGAATGTGTTTTGTTTAAACACCTTTATAATGATCATGTTAGTTGATAAAACAGAGGATCTGTCGGATTTACATTACATAAATTCATCAATTTTTCCCGAAATAAACGTAAGTGGCTGGTGAACTGGGATAAGAGAGTAAACTTAAAAGGATTATCGCAGCTTCCATATGAGTGTATGGAATCTGCATTTAACAAAATATAAATGTCTTTTTTATATATAGCCCAGTCCTCATTCAAACGTTTGAAACCTCAAATAAACATGGTTGAAAACTTAGTTGTGAAATATGAAAAGCACAGAGCGCGTCAATCTCTGGCTCAGCGCCAGCAGCGGGAAAGCAGGTTTGAATTTAGCGTATTGAGCGTTCTCATCACACCGGTGTTATCGTACACGTTAAAAAAGTTAAAATCGATCGGGTGAAAGGGGACAAATTGAAACTGAGGGGGCACAAATCAGATCTGAGGGGGCAATATGCCCCCTTTTGCCCCCTCGTGGCGCCGGGCCTGCCGAAACCCCCTGTCTCACTCCATTTCCCGCTCCAGCAGATTTCTATGGCAACGGCACACATACAGGCACACGCATGCACGCACCACTTAAACAGACAGAACTTTACACACAGGCAAACACAGCTTGGGTAACGCAGGAAAGAGCGTTCCTATAGTCTAGTAAAGTAGTGTAGTTACCAATATTATTAGTGTAATGCGTTTCTTTACTTCGTTACCCAGAAAAGTAATATCGTTACTGTAATCCGTTACTTTGTAACTCGTTACCCCCAACACTGTTAATTTCCCTGGTTACCCCTTTATTCCCCTGACTTTAGATATTGTTCCCCTATACTTACACATACTTATAATCATGGGCGACATTTGACTCTCGAGTTAGGAGGGGAAAGAATTGTTTTGTTTTTGTTTTTTTGCTTTTTGTACCTGCATCAGCAAATTATTCGCAGAAGTTTTAAGCAAACAAGTTTAAGTTTGCTTGTTCTTTTTACACCATGAAGCCGAGCCAGTTGATATCAGACAAACAATGTGCCAACTTTGCGTGAGAGTTATGCGGGTGAAGTCTCACTACAGAACAGTAGGGGCTCCTTGCCATAAATATAGGTAGGGCAGATTCTGGGTGTTAGCGCTAGTTTATGATAACCATTTTGAAAGATTTATATCCTAATCGCTGAACACATCAGACACACTTTCCTTGTGTTATTCAGCCTGAGGGTGGCGCTCTAATGATGATTGACAGACCTTAGTAAACACAACACACAGAATCTTAGAATTGTAGTATTTATTGCTTCCGAATTTTGTTTTAGAATATTGTTTTAGAATTATGTAGGAATTCGAGTGAAAAAAAGTCTATTTTCAGAACAAACATAAACAACAGAACTACTATAAAAGCTATTAACATGAGCATGTTTAATTTAAAGGGTTTATACTCTCATTAATTTGATACGCTACTCCACATAGGAAGAACAGACATGCCAAACAGTTACTGATCTGATGCAGACACATATCTGAAGCGGACTGATATCGTCTTGGTTTGGAGTGAGGTGTGTTTAACGTGGAAATAAGCGGGGCAGCCAGAAATCTGCCACAATGGCTCTCTTTGAGAGGGTGCTGCAGTTCCATTTTACACCACAGATTTACATATGAAAGTTGTGGGACACTGTAGAGCTGGGAAGGGCTCCCCGCTTAGTATTATGAATACATGCCTGTCGAATCCATGCGCTACATTTGAAAATATCCTGCTCACTTTACGACTTAAATTAGTCTAGAAAATCTGAAAAATATTTTTTGCAGAATGCTGAACACATTTATAATTTATTATTAATTCAGTGTCCATAGGAGTAGGCCTATATTTTAGGATGAATATTTTGGTGAGGCGCTGCCTCACTTGCCCATACAGAGCCGCAGCTGCTTCAGAAACTGAAAGTAAAAACTGACTGAGCTTTTGGCATCTGTCGCTTTATTAACGGCGCATATCCTCTTAGAGACTATTAATTTATTTTCTTAATATTTCTTTTGTGGTCCATAGCAAAGACTATAGAATAACACAAGACATGTCACTCGGGAGAAAGTGTAACGCGCAATATGGCGGAATAAGTCCCGCCTTCTAAATAAGAGCCAATCGCCGACTGGTAAAGTCATTGCGTCACTTCAGCGGCCGTTAGAATCACCGGTTTCTATAGAAACAGTCAGTCATTTAGGTCTGCGCATGCGCATTAGCTTGATCCAGCCTGAAAAATCGTTTTTTTTGTCATGATTCGAGCGTTTAGAAACTAAATTTATGAGCCGGTTGTTGTTAGATTTCATTGGTGATTTCAAATATGAAATTTAATCGTAAGGTTGGCGAACAGTTGTGGAGGATTTGATGTTTCCTCATTCAAAGAGATTGCATGATGCCCAGGATGCCCGAGAGGCGTTTCAAAGATGGCCGCCGAGTGAAATGACTTGTCTTAAAGGGACTTTGTCCATAGTGAGGAAAAAAAATTATAAAATTACACGAAAACAAACAAGTTGTTTTTTAAATGAGGTGTATCCAACTAATCTTTTATTATCCTCACAGCGCATCAGTTATGCGGGGCAAATTAATTACAATATTATTTTAATAATAAAAGTAGCATAATAATAAGAAGCCCTGCGTGCCCCGTCCGATATACGCCACTGTGAAGGGATAAACGGTGTTCAGGCACGGCATCAAAGCGTTTAACTGTTTTATCCAAATCCACATGCATGGACCGTTCAATGTTCAGTATTGCATGTCTCCTGTCTCATGATGTTTTTCATGTGTTTTCAGAAACGTTTACTAGACTGTGGACTAGCTTTGACTCTCTGAATAGTGGCCGCGTTTTTTGTGACCATGCTCTTTCCGCGCTTATGGGCAAAGGAGTATCTTTGAAAGGCTTGCGCTCAACTGTGCGAGATGGAGCGACGGAGCGGTACCCGGGAAATTAAATATACCCGGGCCTTAACCGCTCCAAATTGTAGTCGACGAGCTGACGGCTCACATCGGAAAAAATTATGGGGGGGCAACTGCCCCCCTCGCCCCAATGCCGCCCATGCTTATAATTACCGGAAGTTATGTTGTAAATACGTTGTAATTATGCTGTACTTTCTGGGCTGTAATCTAAAGCGTTACCAGATGTTTTCACAAGGTGTAGCAGTTTAGAAGAGATTGCATTTCACCAATGTTAACTTTTTTCACAGACAAAAACAAGACGATGACTAAGTAAAAATGCGCTTTGAATGACTAAAACTGACTAAAATCTACTGTAATTTTTGTCAACGAATAAAAACAAAACGAAAATTATTACTTTATTTACTTTTACACAATAAACTATTTAATTTAAATTCTATTTAATTCAAATAGGAAACTGCTGTATCTTCTGTCACAGGAAGGAAAGACTAAGAACATTATTTGACATATTCAATTTATTTTAAAAGTATAAGGGTTATTATAGTTAACTAAACTAAACCTAAAACCATAAAAATCTTTATTACTTGAAATAAACCTTAACTGAAATAAAAAATAAATATATAAAAAATGTAAACTTATTTTATTTCATCTAGTTTCCAAGCTTTAGCTTAACCTGATATACTAAAATAACTAAAACAGAAATAAAAAATTATATAGACATTTAAAAGCAAAAACTAAAAGACATAAACACACAATTACTAAAACTTTTAACTAAAATTACAATGAAAGCAGAAAAACTAAGAATCTTATCTAAATTTTAAACAAAAACTATAATAATACCTCAATGATAAGTGTGTCAATCCCTGAAAAGTACTGAATTGAGCTCTCTTTTGTCTTTTTGCAATTGAATGGTCATAAAAATGTCCATTTTGGCGAGTAAAGCCCAGTTAGTTGTCTTAAGTGAACATAAATTTGGAGAATATCAGATGTATATCAGTGTATTGGATCTGTGTATTGTTAGAACAAAAGCTTACTTGATGTATAACAATTTAACAAAGTTAGATTTTAGTCGACTAAATCTAAAATAAAACTAAAACAATTTCCGATGACTAAAATATGACAAATTTTAGTCAAAAGACTGACTAAAACTAAATCAAAATTTTCTGTCAAAATTAACACTGTGTGTTATGCAGCACATTTGAGCTTCCGGAAGAACTTTGTTCTTGTGCGTTAGGTTAGGTTAGGTTCTTCAGAAAATTAGTTAGGTTAGGTCTGAAAATTTGGACTAAACTGCTCACTTTATGATCTTTTTGAAGGGTAAGTAATTAATGACATAATTTTCATTTTGGGGTGAACTAACCCTTTAATATGCAAAGAGAGTGCAGGATATTCTAGCCTTGAGATTCCTTCAGCTTCAGAGAGTAGAACATATCCATGTATAATCGGGTTCCTCTGAGATCAGCAATTAAAAACAGTTTTTGCTTTGTGCAAGCACTAGGTGAATTTGCTGATTAAAATACCAAGATATGAAGAGTTATTTTGCCAAAAATGGATAACGTTTTTTTTATTAATTCTCATAAATCATGTTTTTTTTTTTTTTTTTTTTTGCATGTAATATCGCTCAAAATGCAGTTGGGTTGTTTTGATTAATAATAATAATAATAATAATAATAATAAAAATAGATAACTTGCAAAATTAAAGTTCACTGAAACTATATATATATATATAATATATATATATATATATATATATATATATATATATATATATAAAGTTTGTTTTTTGGCAAAAGCAGATAACTCCATTTCATTTTTCAGAGTTAAACAAAACCAAGTAATTGCTTTGTAATTGCATTTAAAACGCACTCAAACACACGAACACTCACTAACAGATGGGCACACACACACAGAGACTCATACATGCACGCACACAAATGCAAAAGGACAAACAAGATTTCAGCATGTAAGACGTGTATGGTGTACAAGGAGTTGCAGGAGTTGAAATTATAAATCCTCAATCACTTTTAGTCAGCTTTGACAATACTCCCCTCAGCTAGCGCATCTTTTCGTAGTGACTAGCAGCCTTATCACCTGACCTAAATGCTGTGTGCTGATTCGCTAAAACAGACTTATTGGGTTGTGTACACAAACAGCAAGGGTGCTTGTTGGTTTCTGCTGTAAAATGTGAACTTGCGATGCCTTGACTGTCGACAATATTGCCTTTTTTGACAAAACGTATTTTTCAGAACGTGCTATATGTTGAGAAAAACGCACAGCAGTCATTTTCGGATTTTACGTGGCCTACCACTTCGTCGCTGAGTTGCTGTTGTTCCTAATTGCTTCCACTTTATGATACCATCAACAGTTGACCGTGGATTATTTAGAAGTGAGTCCAATAAAAGCATTCACTGCACTCTCCCAGCTAATTAGGTGCTGAGACCTATATATCAATTTAACACTAGAACCGCCACGGGGTAAATTTTACCCGTGGCTGTTTTTCAAATGTACATAACAGGTTTTCAATAAAGCATTCAAGTCTCACAGTCATTGACTTTTACTAAAATTGTGTAATTTACAATCCCTTGGTGTTAAAGTTTGTTTAGATAAAACCAGATCATAAAACAGGGCATTTATACCTATAAACGGTGCCGCGTGGGTCAAATTTACCCGCTATATAATACCTGTATTTTCACGTCATTTCCGCATCCCCTTATATTTAAATATTGTACATTGCTAGGCAACGCCTTTCACTCACTGAATTAGCGGTCATCGTTTTCATAAAAAAAGTCACAATGAGTAAAAGCCAGCGATTTATGGATGCCGAAGAGGTAGAAGCCCTAAATGCCATGAGTGAAGGAGAGTCTGATGGTGGTGAGATCAGTGACGGGCATCCTGGGTCGACTCAGCATCTGACGGCTCATCTGTCAGCGATCCAGAGCCTCTGAGAAAAATTAGACTGACTGTTCTTCAGGACAGGATTGTTACAATAGTTACAGAGAGTGAGCATCAATAAACTTTGGATATAAATAATTAAGGTGAAGCTTCACGCTTGAATTTGCCATCGCATCATACATCCTATGCAGTGTGGGGAATTATTGTTCATTATTGTCTATAGGCTATTTTAGTAATTTAAATAACATGGGTTATCTTAATATATGATTAATTATAATATTACACCACCCAAATATGTATTTACTACTTTCTAATTCTCGTTGTCAGTGCAGACTTGTTTATCTTGACCGTTATGAAAAGTGATTAGTGTAGCCTGCGTTTAAAAAAAGCCTTAAACAAAACAACAGGACAGAAATATAGTTGATGACAAGACATAATCATTTCATGACTCTAGACACTTCTTTGTGAAGACAGTGGCATAATACTGTAGTGATTTTTGGATTAGCCTCACATGAGGGCACCACAAATATAGTGATTTTGGTCTTAAATATTAATACTAATATTTTGTATTAATATAAATATTGAGTCAGATAATTCCTTCCAATATTTCGGGGCACCAGTCAGGATTCTCACCTCGACAATAAAGAACAATCATGAAAGATTGTTAACTGAATTAATATTTTATAAATTGGAGAAAGTTTATCGTCTGACCAATCTGAAGGATTTAGTGAGATTCGGGCGAGCTTGTAGAGCCTCTGATTATCAACACAAGAATTACACAGTTTGCAATAAAATGAATTTATTAACAAAAAGATATACAAGAGTAAAATATCACACTCACTAAATACTACAAAGGAAAATGACTAAACTAAGGAAAAATGACTAAACTACTAAGAAAATTGAATCAATAATCAAACAGAAACTACAACACAAATGGATGTTAACAAAAACTGAATGCCAAGTAGATGAGCAACGGATTGGACGAAGCAATGAATGGGTAATTAGCAGTCTATGAGGTGGTCAATTGTGGTCTTTCTGGATGCTGGTATTAAAAATAAGTAAATAAGCACTAAATGAATACAGATAACGTGTCTAATCTGTGTACGCTTACCCTAGAAAAACAGTCTCTACACAAATAGCAATCTCATTTAGCAACAACCTAATGCCAAGGCTTTTGGAAATTTTCAGTTTTCCTAATATCTGAACAATATGAAGAATATTGTAAGAAATAAGTATTTGGTTTCCAGTATCCTGGTTGTCTCTGAGAACTGTTATAAACCTCAAATATTTCAAGATCGATACAGGCATGATCAGTTAGAGGGGCTAGAGAAATAGTACAGAAACTACAAACCACCCCATTTCCATAAAAAAAAAAAAAAAATATATATATATATATATATATATATATATATTTATTTATTTATTTATTTTTTATATATATATTTTTTTTTTTAAACTCACAAAAGTACAAAGAAATAATTGTACATATAATTTTTTTATGTTGATGGCTGCAGCACTCCAAAAAAGTTGGGGCAGAGGCAAAATAAAAGTGAAAAGATTATAGAATATCCAAGTTAAACTGTAACTAAACTAAACTAAACTAAATCAGTCTACAATTAGCAGGTGAATTGGTAATAGGTAAGGGTGTCGTGTTTGGGTGTAAAAGAGCTTCTCAGACTTTGCAAGCAAAGATGGGTCATGGCTCACCACTTTGTGCCAAATTTCATGAGAGAATTGTCAAACAAGTCAAAAATCTCTCTTCCTAATGCAAGATTGCAAAGAATCACCATGTACCATATGTAATATTGTGAAAAAAATTCAGGGAATCCAGAGAAATCTGCCTATATACGGCCAGGCAGAAAACTTCTGTTCAATGTGCATGACCTTCGAGCCCTCAGACGGCATTACATGAGAAACCATTATGCTATTGTTAAATATAGCGACATGGGCTTGGGAATACTTTGGAAAACTGTTGTCACTTAACACAGTCTGCCACTGCATCAAGAAATGCAACTTAAATCTCTGTTAAGCAAGGACAAAGCTATACATCAGTTAAATGCAGAGATGCTGCCGAGTTCCCTGGCCCCGAGCTCATCTCAGACGGTCTAAAAAGACAAAAAAAGGATGAAAAGGAGAATCAGACAATTATGACTACAGACCACAGAGCAGCTGTCTTGTATCAGGCGAGATTGGGCAAAAATTTCACTTGCAAAACTTCAACAGTTAGTATCCTCAGTTCCCAGTCATCAAAATCAAAATTTGTTCATATTTTAAAAAAAAAATGCAGTTAAGTTGGTCAGTGAAAACATTGGAAATATTTTCTCTGTACATTTGTCAGTTAAATAAAGGTTCAAGAGAATTAACAAATCATAGTTTCTAGATTTTATTACATTTTACAAAATGTCCCAACTTTTCTGGAAATGGGTTTGTAATAACATGATGAAACAGCCTGTAAGATATAAGCCAAAGGTCTATTCTAGATTTTTGTGACCTGATTTAAACCACATAAATGAGTAGACACTGCTTCCATGGACCTGTTTATAAGCATTCAGCAAAGCAAGGCTGTTACAGAAATCATTTATAACTATATTAAGACTGTTAATACTGAGACTTGGGGAAAGTCTGTCTAAATGCAAATCAGAGGCCTCGTCAAAGTCCCCTCCCACAAAAAAGCTGCTGAAGGAAGTTTCACACTAAAGCAACAAGTTTTGTTGACAAGGTTTGAAAAATAATACGGTTTAAATATTAAAGTTATTTAAGCCATAAATATTTGAGTCTCACTTTGACTGTGAGAATGAAATAACTAGTGTATTCAAAAACAAGTCCCATGTGAGGACAAAAAGGATTAGTGTTGTCAAAAATATCAATATTTTGATATGTATCGATATGTATTTTTAATTCTTCTCTTTTAATTTTTCTAAATAAAAAAAAAAAAAATGGAATTTCTTTTCTCCAAATTCTAACCACTTTGCCCTTGATCTGATAAATGCACCTTTGGCCTTCTCTGCATAAAAAAAAAAAAAACAGGAATACCCGACATTTTCAGGTTCCACCTTCTTTTATATGCATCCAGTTCATTGCAAGTGACATATCAGTAAGATTTCAGTACAATAAACATTCAGATTTTAGTTTTTCTAAGAAAATGTTTATTTATCCATGTCTTTTTAGATAACTGGTATCAATTTCAGACAAAATAATTTGCCAGGTCTATGGAAACCCTACTTAGAGGCTGCCCTTTTAATACAATTAATTTTTTTGACAGTAACTTTCATTAATAACCCTTTATCTGACCGAGTTCTGCTGTGCTCTAAATCACTCACAAATCTTATGATAATTCGATAATCTCCATTCAGTTTTCACACAGTATCAGTTGTTTTCATGCCTTTTGTACAACATTGCACCATTTCATGCTTTTCATCTTAAGAAAGATCTTTCTTCCTCCCCATATTGCATGAGAACTGTGAGTTGCTTAATAATGTGGAACAACCTCTAAGTAGGGTTTCCATAGACCTGGCAAATTATTTTGTCTGAGATTGATACCAGTTATCTAAAAGGACAAGGGAGAGAACAACCAATGAAGCACAGACATAGAACACACTCATTATACAGAATAATGAATATTAATATGTGAGCACGGAGAAAATGACAACAAACTCCCAAGCACAAGGGAGAAATGCGAAAGAATATTTAATAGGGCTAATAATAGGCTACTTTGATTGGTTACGAGCACTGCAGTCTCAAAATTATTCTTTTGTCTATTAGAATAATTGTGTTGTCGCGTTCAGATAGGCTACACCACTGTATCAGTGTCCAGTTTGCGCACATAATTCATTTGAAGAAGACTTGATGAAATATGTGTGCATAACTACACGTGCTGGTTTGGTGCAGGAGAATGTGTGAAATAAACATTTTAAACACGGATACTTTATTCTGTATGAGCTATGTGCCACGTGGCTAGTGTTATTAAACTCATCGTGGAGCTCCGTGCAGAAACTGTTCATATGCGCGCTCCACGTGTATATCATAACAGTCGTATTTTTCATGTGTTCGTATTCAAACTCCAGTTCTGACCGCATCGCGAGCAAAATACAAACAACACGTGCTGCTGTACTGAAGGAAACAGCCTACAGCTTGCATGTTTAAACGCAGCTAGAGCAGGCAGAGGTGAATGAGCCGCACTTTTGTGACATTTGAATTCTCTGCTGTAATGCGATCTCATGCGAACATATTTTCCATTTGTGCTGGTAGATTACAGCAAAACAATTCACATGCACACAAACCTCTGCTCTGGTCGCATCGCATATAATTAAAGGGTTCACCCAAAAATGAAAATAATGTCATTTATTACTCACCCTCATAACATTCCACAACCGTAAGACCTTCGTTAATCTTCGGAACACAAATTAAGAGATTTTTGTTGTAATCCAATGGCTCAGTGAGGCCTGCATAGCCAGCAATAACGTTTTCTCTATTTCTGTACTAAAGATCCATTACTGTACTAAAAACATATTTAAATCAGTTCATGTGAGTACAGTGGTTCAATATTAATATTATTAAGCGACGAGAATATTTTTGGTGCGCCAAAAAAACCCCAAAATAACGACTTGTATAGTGATGGCCGATTTCAAAACACTGCTTCATGAAGCTCCAGAGCGTGACTTTGGCACTCCGAACCACTGATTCGACACGCTGATTCATAACGCTCCGAAGCTTCATGAAGCAGTGTTTTGAAATCGGCCATTGCTATATAAGTCATTATTTTGTTTTTTGGTGCACCAAAATATATTATTACATTAATATTATATTATAATATTAATATTGAACCACTATACTCACATGAACTGATTTAAATATGTTTTTAGTACATTTATGGATCTTGAGAGAGGAAGTGTCATTGCTGGCTATGCAGGCCTCACTGAGCCATCGGATTTCAACAAAAATATCTTAATTTTCATTCCGAAGATTAACGAAGGTCTTACGGGTGTGCAATGGCATGAGGGTGAGTAATAAATGACATTATTTTCATTTTTGGGTGAACTAACCCTTTAAGAAAAATTATTCATTTTAATTATTTCACCTAAAATACAAGTTTACTACTTTTCCAAATATTCTATGTTGCTTAGAAATAAATATATTGTGTTCAAAGGAAAAAAGTTCTTTTTTAACTATACATTTTAAAATAACACATTTTAGAGCTGTAATAGCAATACCGTGAAACCATTTTTTGCTTAAGGTTATCATACCATCAAAATCTCATACCGGCCCATGCCTAGTATATAGTGGCATGTGCCACTAAAACTTGACGTGCACATTGCTTCATGTCCTCTGACATTGTTGCCATATGTTGTGGCACCTCCAATAGATCTTATTCACAGCATAGTCATCTTTGTTTCAAAAAGGGAATGAAAGTGAGGCTGTGAGGGATAGACAAAAATCTCTTCAGTGGGTTGTACTGTTATGTGTTTTTGGATGGTTTTATTGATGGAACATTGCAAAAATATCTTTCCAAGAAACTTCAATAGACATAAAAATCCAGACAGTATGAGCTCTGGAAAATTATAAATGATCTAGGAGCTTTATACAACGTTTTACAGCTAATTCCATTTTAAACATGGTAAGGTATCCCTCACACCTCAGCATTACATAATTGCATAAAATTATTTGCAAAATACTGAAGCCATAGATGAGAACCACTAACCACATATTGTAATATTTTAATTGTATAGAAATTATATCTGTATTAATTTAGATCAATATCAGTCTCTGATTGCTTTTTTTTTTTTTTTTTTTTTTTTTTTTTTTTTTTTTTTTTTGCTACCATCTTACTCAAGTGGATCTTTCTCAACTGTTGTAAGTTTTGGTTTAACTTGTGCTAGCAAATGTTACTTATACTGACACCTACCAGCATGCATGCAGCATCATGCTAAAAGTAACGGATGCTACTATTAATAGAATATTTGTAGTGACCCATAATAGACTTATTCTGTGTTTCTCTTAGAATGAGCAGTTTGCGTGATCAACAACATACATTCACATGCAACTGAAATACAGTTGTGCCACTATCTGACTATGTTTAAAAAAATGTTTACTGAATTGCAAATATGTTCGTCAATAAATAACCTAATAACTAAATTAGGTTATTTAGGGTTCTGGGTGAATCTCAATCAGCTCCCCAGTTTAGTTGTACTGCACTGATAAGGGAGCCGTTTTAAGGGCTATCTCAAACGCAAAATCCTTACAGTGCACTGAGATGTTTGCTACCTAAAAAGTCCCATAATGCACTGTGAAAACGAGAATGTATCAATGCTCACTATGTTCCTTTAACAGAAGTTCTGAAATGCGAAACATAATGTCAAAAGGAGTCTCGGAGCCAAATGCAAGTTCACAATGTTTATTTAGAAGAGATAGAGAGAGGGTCAGACAGAGCACAAAAGTCACAGTCCACAGAGAAGAGACCACACGCGGCGTCCAACGATGTAATCCACTCTGGTCGGTGACCGGAGAGAAATCCTCACACGACAGATGACTGAAGGTATAATCCATACACAAGACAGAAGGCAACACCACGTCCGACAGGAAAAGAAGCTCACCGGAACTTGGAGGAGACTGGATCTCGCCTAAAGACAAAGCGCACCAGCCGCAAGTTCACTTACATCCACTGGCGTGTGAACTCCGGGCATTGACAAGCCTCCAGATGCCGGCGACAGAGCCTGAGAAGAGTTAAAGAGAGAAAGAACAAAAACTTCGACTGGACTGGACAGCGTGACTGTGGTCAACCAAAACAATGAGCGCGCGATGAGAGACAGGACAGTGTGCTACTTAAAGAGAACGGCTGATGAGACACAACAGGTGAACAATTACCGAAACGAGCGGGAGGGGCTAGTGTACCCGTGAGGAACCGCCACCAACAGGTAAGTAAATAAACATACACACACACACACCCACCATCGATCACCCAGGAGTCCTGACAGTAACCCCCCCCCCCCCCCCAAGACCGGCACCGGACGGGCACGGAGGAGACTCACCCTGTCGTCGACGGAAGTCCTCGATCAGACCAGGATCTGTCCAGTATATCCCGGGCCGGAACCCAGCACCTCTCCTCCGGACCGTAACCCTCCCAGTCCACTAAATACTGAAAACCTCTGCCCCTGCGACGAGAATCTAGTAATCTCCTAACTGTGTAGGCAGGAGCACCATCCACTAGACGAGGGGCGGGGGGTTTAGGGGCAGAGACGGGAATTGTTACGGGCAAAAAATCATAGGTTTAACCTTAGATACATGAAAAACAGGGTGAACCCGACCAAGAACTTAAGCTTTACCGTTACCGGATTGATGACCTTAGATATACTGTATGGCCCAATGAAACGAGGAGCCAGCTTACGAGAAGGCTCACGGAGAGGCAAATCTTTGGTGGAAAGCCATACCTTTTGTCCACACACATAACGGGGTGGAGGTCGCCGGTGACGGTCAGCCGCAGCTTTGGTTCGTCTGGAGTTTTGCAGACGGAACCGCTGTGTCGGGCTCCTGTGATGGGAAAAGGGGAGGTTGATAACCGATAGATAATTCAAACGGGGACAAATTAGTAGATGCGATGGGAAGAGAATTATGAGAATACTCAACCCACGGAAGCTGTTGGCACCAAGAGTTCGGATATTGTGACGACAGACAGCGAAGCGTTCGACCGAGATCCTGATTAGCCCGTTCGCATTGCCCATTGGTCTGCGGGTGATAACCAGAAGACAAGATGGCTGTAGCGCCGATCTGTCTACAAAACTCCTGCCAAAAACGAGAGATGAACTGAGGACCCTTATCTGAAACTACATCAGTCGGAATACCGTGTAACCGAAAGACGTGATTAATCAAAACCTGAGCCATCTCCTTGGCAGAAGGAAGTTTAGGTAGGGGAATAAAATGAACCGCTTTAGAGAAACGATCCACCACAGTCAATACGACAGTGTTACCATTAGATGCCGGTAAGCCGGTGACAAAATCAAGGGCTATATGAGACCAGGGGCCGGAGGGCATGGGCAAAGATTTAAGCAGACCAGCGGGAGGTTGATTAGATGCTTTATTACAAGCACAGACTGAACAGGCTAATACAAACTGTCTGACGTCCGTAGCCATGGAAGGCCACCAAAAATGTTGACGGATGGCAGCCAACGTTCTCCGAATTCCCGGATGGCCGACAAACTTGGATTCGTGACCCCACCGGATGACATCGGAACGTAAACGCTCAGGAACCCATAGACGACCCGCCGGACACCCCTCCGGAACTTCCCCCTCTCGGCCGGCCTCTCTCACCCGCTGCTCGATTCCCCACACGAGGGTACCGACCACTCTCCCCTCCGGGAGAATGGTTTCGGTCCGCTCAGACTCGGAACCTTCGAACAGACGGGAGAGAGCATCAGGTTTAGTGTTTTTAGATCCCGGCCGGTACGTGAGAGTGAAGTTAAAACGTTTGAAGAAAAGTGCCCAGCGAGCCTGTCTAGATGTTAACCTTGTGGCCGAACGGATATATTCCAAATTCTTATGATCCGTCCAGACCAGAAAGGGCTCCGAGGTTCCCTCCAACCAGTGACGCCACTCACCCAGCGCGAGTCTAACCGCCAGCATCTCCCGATTACCTATGTCGTAATTTCGCTCCGTTGGGTTTAACCGGTGAGAGAAAAAAAGGCACGGATGCACTTTCCCGTCAACGGAAGATCGCTGAGATAAAACGGCACCTACCCCGACACCAGATGCATACACTTCCACTATAATTGCTTAGCCGGATCGGGAATAGAAAGAACAGTTGCAGAGATGAAACGGGACTTTAATTCATCAAAGGCTTCCTGAGCTTCTTTATTCCAACGGAAACACACTTTAGAGGAAGTGAGAGCGGTAAGAGGTTTAGCGATCTGACCAAAGTTTCTGATGAAACGCCGATAAAAGTTGGCGAAACCCAGAAATCGCTGAAGCTCTTTACGAGTGTCGGGCACTGGCCATTCGGCGACCGCTTTAACTTTAGCGGGATCGGGACGAATTTCTCCCTCGGCTATAACAAAACCCAGAAACGAAACCGACTCCTTGTGGAACTCGCACTTCTCCGCCTTAACAAAGAGCTGATTCTCTAACAGCCGTTGTAAAACCTGGCGAACATGCTGGGTGTGTATCTGCATAGAGGGAGAAAAGATGAGAATGTCATCAAGATACACAAAGACAAACTTGTTAATCATGTCACCCAGCACTTCGTTGACCATGGTTTGGAAGACAGCCGGTGCGTTACAAAGGCCGAACGGAAGAACGCAGTATTCCCAGTGCCCCGATGGTGTATTAAAAGCTGTCTTCCACTCATCGCCCTCTTTGATACGTACCAAGTGATAAGCGTTGCGCAGATCTAACTTAGTAAACACGTGCGCTCCCTGTAATAACTCGAACGCTGACGACATTAAAGGCAAGGGGTATTTATTCTTAACCGTAATGTCATTCAGCCCTCTATAATCAATGCACGGACAAAGAGACCCGTCTTTCTTTTTGACAAAGAAAAAACCAGCGCCAGCTGGAGACAAGGAGCGGCGAATCAGACCGGCATTTAGAGCTTCATTAATGTACTTATCCATAGCCTCTCTCTCTGGTTTAGATAGGGAATATGTACGACCCTTAGGCGGAGACGTGTCTGAGAGAAGTTTGATTTCGCAATCAAACGACCGGTGAGGAGGTAGGGAAGTAGCCCGAGCCTTACTGAACACCTGATGCAGATCAGAGTACTCCGCCGGGACCCCCGACTCCCGAGAGATCAACAGCCGGAACCTGAAAAGTAGAACAAACGACAGGAGAAGGAGCAGGACTGACACACGAAACATGACACGAAGACTTCCAAGACAACACAACACCGTTCTGCCAATCGACGTGAGGATTATGTTTGGTCATCCAGTCATGCCCTAAGATGACCGGCGATTGAGACTGTTCTAATAAATAGAATTCGATCTCCTCACGATGATTGCCAGAGACAAACAAACTCATAGGGGGTGTGCAATGGGTGATAACAGCCATATGCTGTCCTTTTAAAGTCCAGGCGGAGAGAGAGGAAGACAGAGGGATAGAGGGAATATCCCACGATTCAGCCAAACCGGCATCCAGAAAACTTGCCTCCGCACCAGAATCCAGCAACGCCTGTGAATGAAAAGACAGTTTATAGTTCACAATTACTGGTAGTGTGGTGCAGCTTACGGGAGATTTTAATGACGACACGCCCACCGAAACTCCCGAAGTCATCAGCGGGCAGTACCTTTTACCGGACACGCAGCAGCGATGTGCCCCGCCTTACCGCAATACAGACACAAACCACAGGACAGACGACGTTGTCTTTCAGTGGCGGTAAGCCGGAGCTTGCCCAGTTGCATAGGCTCCTCCGCTTGGAGAGATGAAGATGCGGTGGATTCGTCCGGCTCAGAGACGGCGAGATGACGAAACGACCGGCGGATGTCTCGTTGACGGTGGCGTGTCTCGATCCTCAATGCCAGGTCGATCGCCGTCTCGAGAGATGTTGGAGGATCCCGTGCAGCGACCTCGTCTTGGATGGCAGGATTGAGACCCTTGAGAAACTGAGCCCGTAGTGCAGCGTCATTCCAGCCGCTGGTGATGGCTAGCGTCTTAAACGCGATGGCATAGTCTGTGACGGAAGAGGACCGTTGCTGTAGCCTTACCAGCTCGGCTGCTGCCATGTCCCCACGAAGCGACCGGTCAAATAGTCTCAGCATCTCCGCCTCGAGAGCCTCAAACGAAGCCGTGCACGGGGCCTTAGCCCCCCATGCTGCCATCCCCACTGTCTCGCCCTTCCAGTGAGTAGTGTCAAAACGTATGCCACCTTGGATGTTGAAGCGGCGAAGCGCCGGGGCTGGAGGGCGAAGACAAGGGAACACTGCTGCAGGAAGGCCCGGCAGGTGTTGGGGTCGCCGTCGAAGGACGGGGTGTCGCCGCGTGTGGCTCGCGGTCTGCAGGTGCAGTTTCAACAGATGCAGAAGGGAAACGCTCACCGACCGGAGAAACAATCTGGTCTACCCGGGTACTGAGCTCCGTAAATTGTTCAGACAGGAGGCGGAAATCTCTGGCAGCTGCACTCAACAGAGATGAATGCCGTTCAATGGCCGCTCCCTGCTGATGAAGTGCGGCGTGCACAGAATCCGAACCCTCCGAACTCGCTGACTCCATCTCTGGCATGCTCATTCTGTCAAAAGGAGTCTCAGAGCCAAATGCAAGTTCACAATGTTTATTTAGAAGAGATAGAGAGAGGGTCAGACAGAGCACAAAAGTCACAGTCCACAGAGAAGAGACCACACGCGGCGTCCAACGATGTAATCCATTCTGGTCGGTGACCAGAGAGAAATCCTCACACGACAGATGACTGAAGGTATAATCCATACACAAGACAGAAGGCAACACCACGTCCGACAGGAAAAGCAGCTCACCGGAACCCGGAGGAGACTGGATCTCGCCTAAAGACAAAGCGCACCAGCCGCACCGGAAAAACAGGGCAGGGTTCACTTGAGGACAAGTTCACGTACATCCACTGGTGCGTGAACTCCGGGCATTGACAAGCCTCCAGATGCCGGCGACAGAGCCTGAGAAGAGCTAAAGAGAGAAAGAACAAAAACTTCCGACTGGACTGGACAGCGTGACTGTGGTCAACCAAAACAATGAGCGCGCGACAAAAGACTTAAAGAGAACAGCTGATGAGACACAACAGGTGAACAATTACCGAAACGAGCGGGAGGGGCTAGTGTACCCGTGAGGAACCGCCACCAACAGGTAAGTAAATAAACATACACACACACACACACACACACACCATCGATCACCCAGGAGTCCTGACACATAAATCACGTGAGCCAACTTCTTACACAATAACATGCAATAATTATTATTTTTTTTAAATACTAGCCTAAATTCAATCTGTTCATCATACAAAATGATTGTCTCTCTTCAGAAAATTTGGACTAAACCGCTCAATTCATATGGATTAGTTTAACAATCTCTTTATGAACTTTTTGAAGCATGAAAGTGTCAGTGTCGACACTATCACCAAAATAAATTAACTACATGATAAATAGAAAGATTCAAATAGACCTGGGTGTCCAGTCCTACTCCTTGAGGGCCACTGTCCTGCAGAGTTCAGCTCCAACCAATGTTCCCTCTAAGCTGAAGCCGCGGCCGCGCAGAAGAAATAATTGCCGCGCAGAGAACAGACATGAAAATGATTGTAGTAGTTTAAATGAGAAATAATTGCAGTGCTCTGGACAACCGCTATAGAGTTATTGTCGCTATAGAGTTGGAACCGGTGAATGCGGTTTACAGGTTTAATAGAAAGAGAACGATTGAGCGCGTGTGAGCTGGCTGACCCTGAGCCAACTCAGTCACGCTAAGAATACTGTCATGTTTGCGGACTAAATACATCAATATGAGAGGCAACGCAAACGAAAAGAAATGTGAAATAAAACGTCATGTTTTAATGAAAAGTGGTGGAATTACACTCCCACCACAGGTGTAGCTTGCAAACTCAAAATACCTAAGTACCTCAGTTTAAATAGATTTTTGTGTGTGGTGGTGTGGGTTTCAGGGATGTTTAGATAACTATAAACGAGTTAATGTTCACTTTTCTTAAAAATATTTAGCTATCAGTTTAAATGCTTCAGTTTGTTTTCACTATATAATATATTAAAACAAATGGAAGCATTTAAACTGATATAATACTGTATATCAGTTTAAATACTTAAATATTATATTATGTTTTATTATATTATAATGTAAGCCTAATAAAAAAAACCTCCTGGTATATAAAATCTGTGAGATTCATAAGCAATAAACATGTAATTTTGATGCTTTAACACTGTCTGTTACTAATAATTGACTGTACAAAAACACATTATGGTTGTCCCAAACCATCATTGTAACTGCTCATATTATATTATTATAAAGAATTGAACTGTCCTGCAGGAGGACAGAAATTATTTTTTAAAAGAATTTCTTGGTAAAGACTGGTACAGTTAATACAGCAATGTGAAAAAATCTCAAGTAACCTAAAATGTGCTTAATTTAGTGACTGAACTGCTTGTTTTCAAACATATTATTTAATAAATCACTAAGTTACATCAAGGGTCAAATAAAATAGAAACGGCACATTAAAGTTAAATGTTACAGTTGCATGATAAAACCATTTTTTGTGTGTGTGTGTGTGTGTTTACGTTCATTGTACAGGTCTGATATAAAGTATGTTTTTGCTCAGGTGGCCAAAATGTGCGCTCAACAGAGAAAAGTTTTGCTCAGTGAGAAAAAAAATTAGAGGGAACATTGGCTCCAACCCCAGTTGGATGCACCTGAACACGCTAATCAAGGTCTTATTAAGCATACTAAACTTCCAGGCAGGTGTGTTGAGGCAAGTTGGAGCTAAACTCTGTAGGACAGTGGTCCTTCTGGACCAAGTTTGGAACCCCCCAACCCTCCTGAAATAGACCCTCTGTTTGTTTGTTTGTTTGTTTGTTTGTTTGTTTGTTTAAGTACTCTTAACTTCATAGGCCTTGTTAAAATATGTGAAGAGAAAGTACCATGAATTGAAAACTCTTTATTTATTGGCAAGCAGCATGTGCAACATATTCCAATAAAAAATCTTAAAGGTGATTAGGAACAGTTTGGAGCTTAAAAAATATAGCTTTCCTGTTAAATAAATAAATAAATAAATAAATAAATAACAACAACAATAATAATAATAATAATAATAATAAACAGAACAAATATAGTCTTTATCAACAGAACGTAGACTAATCAAATGTAAAACAACACTGCATAATCTTCACTGTGTAAATTTAAAAGGCCTATAGATTAATTGTACTAAATCTTCTAAAGAGCAGTGAGTAATTTTCTATGTCTTTTAGTTGTTTGATTAACATTAATGACACATACGGCAGCAGGAATATTAGACTGCTGTCACTTTAAAACCTAATGCACGGATCCAAAATACTGTTAGACATGCGATTTATATCCCAGCTGTTTATGTACCAAGCCAGACATTTTGACATATTTCTATGTTTATTTGATAGTTTAGATGCAAACCCGAAGCACAAAGTTCACTTTGCTTGTTTGTGCTCTCCGTAGTGACTTTGCAAATTTATTGTCCTTTTTAGACAACTAGTAGAACTGCCAGACCGGTAAAGTGAAGCAGTTTTAGCTGCGCATAGAAAAATGGTCTCACGAGTTTTGCGTCATTGAAGATTATTGGCTCATCTGATCGGGCCTTTATAGAGACAACTGATCAAACTATATAAAATGATTATTGGCCAATAATGATCAACGCCCAATCGATTGGAACACCCTTACCTTGAAATGGTGTCAAGTGATATCAGACTTAATAAATGGATAGTAACCCCTCTCTTGTAAATATGACCTGAACCATTTCAGGCCACTCAAATCTGTACCACTCGCAATGGGACGTGCTACCGGATGCATCACAATTTTCCCTGCTATGTGCCAGTGGCACCTAAACTTAAGATGCTGTACCACTAAATGTTAATGCCGCTACTGTTTTCCAGTCTGTCTAGGGGAGGGATGGGCAAACTCGGTCCTGGAGAGCCATTGTCCTGCAGAGTTAGCTCCAACCCTAATAAAACACACCTGAACAAGATAATAAATGTCTTCAGGATTACTTCAAGGCTACAGGGGGATAATTGTTAGATTATTTGATTAATCGAAAAAATAATCGATAGATTAATCCGTTGAAAAAATAATCGTTAGTTCCAGCCTTGGATTTTTTTTTTTTTTTTGCAATTAACCTTATTCCTTAAAATCATCTAATAACGCTTTAAGATCAAGTTTTAGTGCCAAAAAACACTAAAAACATTATCTAATTTTAATAAATGGTTTCTCATTCACTGCATCACTTTTCTGCATTCCCCTATACAGTGACTCTGGTGAAAGCCTGTTTGTAACACAGTCTGTGACTAAAGCAGTCCGAACTGAAAGACGACAGAGACCAGACCTATCAACTAGGAGACCAGAGTCCATCTCTGATGATATTGGTGGTGATAGCAAGGGAGTCACCAGGAGTCTCTCAGAGAATGAAGACAATGAATATGAGGAGGGAAGGGAAGGTCAGCATGTGGTGTGCCCAAACAGAGGAAAATGGATGAATTATTTTCCCCCTCAAAAAGCCACTTTTCCATTTTTGTTGAAATTGCACAGACTACAACACCTGACTAGGAAGAAGCACCAAATTCTAGAGGTGGCATTTAGTCATGTTATTCATTTGTGTATTTTCTGTCATTTCATTTTAGAATTACATTCTCTGTCTGATAAAATGCTTGTAGTCTCTAGAAAAACCGCATAAAAGAAAAATGAGTACTTCTGTCACTGGTTGTTATAATGCTAACACTGTCATTGCATGTTATTAAATTATGCATGTTTATTATTTGTTGTATTTGTTTTTTAAGAACTCAGAAATTGGAGGGTTCCTCAAATGCATGAAGAAATTTGAGGAGGGTTATGTAAAAACAGAAAGAGCAATCAGTCCATATATGCTGGAGTCTGAGTAAGTTCTAATTAACAATCAAAATATAAATATTATTGTAAACTAAGTATAATAGTTTTAATGAAAAAATTGAACTTTGTTTCAGGCTAAGTGATAACTCTGAGGGGGATGACCACAACAGTGATCATGAAGTCACAAAAGTGGTATGTAAATACTGTAGACTTTAACCCTCTGGTGCTCTTCGGTCACTTTTGACCAAAAAGTTTCTGTTTTGACCTGTTAAAAATCACAGCTTCATTGGAATGGTATGAAACTTGGTGACTTTTATGGCATTTGGAATGTGAACTAAATAAATAAATAAATAAGGGCATGGTTTGAGTATGGTAAGTGGTCATAAAAAAATAGTCACATTTTTGTTGTCTTTGGTCAAAAATGACCAACCATAGGAAATGAGAATTTTTGTGGGTACAATCTACAAATCAGCCACAATGCTGAAAAAGGTACACAGCACTCTAAAACATCAAGAGTGTGATATAGACACACCCACTCACACACAAACACACACCTATGAATCACTGTCTGTAACACAGGATAAAGTTTTGAGAATATGTGAAATCCATTCAATAATTCAGTCATAATGCAGGAAAATCTCACAACAGTGAAGGGGTGACACCAGTGTTTCCCACAGAATTTAGTGAGACTGTGGTGGGTGGACATCAGTTCTTCCCACCCCCCGTAAGAAAATTTGGACATTTTACATTTAAATGCATAAATCTGGTGCATTTTGAAAGCAAAATTAAGTGACTACATCAATGAAGAAATTTGTTCTCTTGTAAACAATTTTGTGCTCTAATAGTAATTTAGTTGTTGGTTGCATAGGCATGAATGGTGATGGTCGGGCACATTAGTCACACAAACAACACATAGTAAATGATAGTTCATAAGTGGTCAAACATGTGGTCAAACAGTATACATTTGAACCATTACAATATGTAGCAAAAGAGATTACCTTTGTTGAATTATTTGGGGGCCAGTAATACATATTTATTATGTACAGTTATTATGGTTCAGTTTTTATTATGATCTTAGGGTCACAGTTTCGGTACGGTTCGTTATGTGCTATGTTCTGGGGAAAAAGGACTGTCAAATAAAAATAAAGAAAATAAGAACAAATAATCAAACTACAAGCACAAATAAATACAGTAGAGCAGTAGAGTTAAATTTTAGGGTTTCTATCACTTTTGACCGTGAA
>NC_063055.1:27673859-27703859 GCF_018812025.1 Megalobrama amblycephala | reverse complement strand
AAACTACTGAGCTGACACTTAAAAGAATAAAAAAGAAGAGAAAAGACAAAGAGAGGAAAAATACAACATACATAGAGGAGAATGGTACTACAGATAGCCTGTCAATTGAAACTTTTGAAGCCATTGAGACTGATCACCTTGAGCATTTACAGACATCAGAGCAAACTGAACAATGTCCCTCACCTAATGTAACTAGATTAAAATCTGTGAAGAAGAAGAAGAAAAATAAGAATGGCAGTGAAGAGTGTCAGTATGAATCTGTTGATTTTGCTTTTGATGTGAGTTTGGTGTCTCAGTTTGATAATGTAACTCATAGATCAAATACTCAACAGACTGTTGAAGAAAGTCCAAATGATGTTGAACATTTGGAAAGTAATACAGAAGCTAAATTAAATGACACTAAACACAAAAATAAACGGAAACGGTCAAGTTTTTCTATTAATTACAATTCTGACTTTAACTCTTCTGCTGCACAAATGCAAGAAACTATAACACCTGAGAGGAAGAGGAAGAAAAAAAAAATTCTGATTGCATCACAAATGTAGGCGGTGAATGGACTTTGGAATGTTCTTATCATACAGTGCAGTTTGAAAGGCCTCAGAGTTCGATGTCAAAACCACCTGAGATGATTCCAAAGATCAAGAGAATAACCTAAAGGAGGGATCAAGAGAATCATCTGCATCTCAGACTGATGTGTTGTTGCACAAACAACATACGAAAAGATGAAAGCACTGAGTTTCATTCATAATGATGGTGTATTAGCTCTAAGGAAGAACACAGGAGAAGGAAAATGATAGAAAATAATTACGCAGAGGTTGATATGTTGTGGTTTTAGACCTCAGACCTTTAGACCTTCAGAAGAAAAACAAGGCAATCTTAACCTCTCTGACATTCAAGAGAAGATTAGCCAAAAGTATTGGTGTAATTTTCTATTCAGGACAAATTTTTATTTAATTTATTTTTAAATAATTGTGATGCTCAGCTTGATTTCATTTAAAGCAAGATAAAATAATACAAAAAAGTATATTGGTAGTTTGTTGTTTTACAAAACATATTTCCTGAAATAACATACATACACCAGTACATTATTGTTTTTCCCTTTGTTTTGTAGGAATGTATATGATCAATGATCTGGGGATCTTTTAAATAAGAAAAAATAAATTCATTCAATTTATTCATTCATTGCGCAGCCATATTATACAGTGTCATCTAGAACACGGTATCCATTTTATCATCAGAATCAGTATTTTTATAAAGAATCAATACATTTGGTCAGTATAATTGTGATCTTACTACTTTGTAGCAGAGTAAGCATATAGTGTCCATAATGGTAATGTACAGAGAAATAAAATGTAATGGGTTTCCAGATGTGATAAACACATCTTTACTGACCTGATCCAATTTATTTTTCATCCAGTTATTTATTTTTTTCAAAATTGTCTACATTGCAAAATCTTTGAGTGGTGATATTTTTATGTGATGATTTAAAATATGACATTGTTTCATGTTAACTGTTAAATGTTAAAGGGATAGTTCACCCAAAAATGAAAATTTGATGTTTATCTGCTTACCCCCAGTGCATCCAAGATGTAGGTGACATTTTTTCTTCAGTCACACTTTCGTATTCTTCAAAAAGCTTACGCTGTATGTCCTACGCCTTCCCTATTCAACTTACGGAACAAACACAGCGCCAGTTCCATTTTTCCCGTAAGTAGAATAGCGTAAGCTTTTTGAAGAATACGAAAGGAATGACATGAATGTGTGTTGCAGTAGTGCAGCTGTTGTTCTGTTTATTTTTACCTAATTTGTTCAAGTTTATGATGTATAAAAGACACACAAAATTGTGCTACTGTCATGAATTTCAGCACTACTGTGATTACTTGCAGTCAGTACAACAACACTGACTGGTTTTATATTTTTTATAACATGACTGAGTCTTGTTGAATTTTGAAATGGTTGGCATTCACTTTATTGTAAGCGCAGTTAATTCCATGAATGACTATTTTAGATCCACTCCCCTTTTCTGTTAAGAACTGTCTTTCATCAATCAGTCCTCATATTACTCTAATTGTGAATTCATCACTGAATCCAGAATTAAAATTAGCTGCCATTACACCAGTCCGTAACCCCATTAACTGCCATTATATACAAAAATATCTCAGTCTAAACCTAAAATAATATTGTCAAAATGTAGATTGATTGTAAATAGATTTAGATACAAGAGTCCTTATGTGGTCATCAATGGAGTCTGGATGGAATCTAGTGGAAAAGTTTAGTACTGCACCCAAACACGCAGCATTAGTACTGAGACAGCCTTGGTGAGGGTCATAAACAATCTCCTTACTGCAGCTGATACTGGTGTGTGCAGTATCTTGGTCTTGTTAGACCTCAGTGCGACCTTTGAAACCAAATACCATTCTGTGATCTTGGATAAGCCCAGCCAGCTGTGCAGCCTTTCTGGGCTATTCGTTTGGTTTAGATCTTACTTAACTTATCGTGCCCAGTTTATTAGTCTGTGAAATCATGAATCTGATGCTGTGCCAGCTTGACAGGGAGTTCCTCAGGATTCAGTGTTGGGCCTAGGGATGGGTACCGAAACCCGGTATTAAATTGACCCCGGGGCTAAATTTTGAAAGACCGGTGTATCGATAAGCTCTGACGTTAACGGTTCTGCTATCGGTACTGGAGAAATTATGAAGAAAATACACGTGCATTTATTATTGCTATATAGACATTATCTTGCAGATTCTATCTCGCCAGAGTCGCCAGCTGTTTCTATATGCAATAATATTAGGACATTTGTCTATGATGCATTTTTGCTTTCGCAAGAAGAGAGATCGCGCTCACGCAGAGAAGCTACAGCGCGCGCAGCCGCTCACATGAAAGCCCTGTTTAGCCTAATGGTGACGATTGAGGAGAGAACTAAAAAACTAAACGTCTGCATACACTTTAGGCCTGTGCTTTGATATTAAGCTAATTTTATTTTTGATTTTGATGTTGGCTTTCAAGGATCATCAGAAAGAAGATATCTGAGGTAAAACTATTAAAAACTGGCACACGTTTCGTCTGGCACATCTTCATTCTCTTCACAGCTGCGCGCGTTCGTTCCTCCCTAAACTCAAACTTAAGGTAAGAATCAGCACAGTCGGTGATTGTTGTAAAATGCAGTCTTTACTGTTGCTAAATTGCAGTAAATGTTTGAAAATTATTATCAACGTTTAAAACGTTGAAAGCACAATAATCCGCGCAAGAGACGCTGTTCCTCAGGCTGAATTGCGGCGCGCGCTTCAAAACGGATCGCAAATAGACAAACAAATTACACGTTGGGCTTCAGGTGCACGTCCAAAAGATCAAATACACACAATAGTATGTTAAAATGACCGGATTGGAGTGTGTTTAGCTACATAAATGCAGTTTATATCGGAAGTGTACATGAACAGCTGGGAGAAAATCCGATGTGTGTTAATATATTGTCTTAAAGTGACAGCAGTCACCTTCTGACAATTATGCCATCAGTGTTAATCAAACAACAAAATGCAAAGAGAAAATCACTCACAGCACTTCTTCTGAATATAGTTAGCTTTAATAAGAGTTAATCTATTAATTTATACTGTGAAAACCATGCAGTGTTACTTTACATTTGGTTACTTAGATTTCTTTTATAGGCTAGGCCTATATTACTTACATGAACACAATGACAAATAAAAGCACTTTATTTCATTTGTGTCTTTGTTTTATTGTATTTGGCAGTTTGTTTCTTTGTTCATGTTCTTACTGTATCTTATATAAAACACCAAAAATGCCAGACACTATATAATATAAAGCAAAGTTAATTCAGCTCTCTCTCTCTCTCTCTCTCTCTCTCTCTATATATATATATATATATATATATATATATATATATATAACAAAAAGTACCGATAAGAATACCGTTAAAGTACCGGATCGATAAGCAGTATCGGTAAGAGTAGTAATACCGTTAAATCCTTAACGATACCCATCCCTAGTTGGGCCCAACTCCATTTAGCATATATGCCTCCACGTGGGTAGATTATTAGGAAGTATGGCCTTGGGTATTACTGCTATGCTGATGATAAAGGACGGCTCAGTATTTGACGGCTCCGGTCACATGAACAGCACGACGTATGCGTGAGCCCGCGTTCAGATGTGAACACTGAAGCTCTGCAACAAAAATAGCTAGCTGTATGACGGGGGACAGATGAATTTGTTGAATAAAGTCGTTATTTTTTATTTTTTTACACAAAAAGTATTCTCGCCTCTTCATAATATTAAGGTTGAACCACTGTAGTTACGTCAATGGTTTTAACAATGTCTTTAGTACATTTCTGGACCTCAAAAGGTGCAGTGTAGTTGCTGCCTATGTGTGGATCAGATACCCTCAGATTTCATCAAAAATATCCTAATTTGTGTTCCAAAGACAAACAAAGGTCTTACGGGTTTGGGATGACATGAGGGTGAGTACTTGATGGCCGAAATTTCATTTTTGGGTGAACACTTTAACATAAAAAATATTACATAAGTTGTGACGGCACCAGCGCATCTTTGTGATCTCATTAGTCCATATACTCCATCACCGTCTCTGCGTTCTGCTAATACTCCTCTTGCAACACCTTAGCAACCACATAGCAACACCCTAACAACCACATAACACCTTGAAAACCACATAACACCTTAACAAACACTCAGAGTACCTAAGCAACACCCTAGCAACCACCCTAAGTACCCTAGCAACCGCATGACAACAACCTAAAAACACCCCTTAGCAACCATCCCAAGTACCCTACAAATGTTTTCTGATAGACTGTGCTGCCTTCAAAACTTTCAAACTTTTCAAAGGACAGCTTTAAAACTTTAAACTTCAAACTTTGAAATGAAATTAGTTCAGTTCAGCTATAAAACAGCTCTGCAGAAAACAGTGATGACATCATACAACTTCAGTTCTCAAGTCATTCAAGTCAATTATATTGCTGAATAGTATTGTGTCCCCAACCAAGCAAGCCAGAGGTGATAGTGGCAAGGAACCATACTTAATCAGATTCAGATGAGAGGAAAAAATATTTGGGAGAAATTTTAATACATCTGATTCTCATTATAGAGAGCTTTTGCTAAAATAGGCATATCTTAAATCTTTTTAATGTACTTTAATTTGATTAGCAAATAAATAAACACTGTTCTCTGAAAGCGTCGTAGACTTTTCTTTTCAGTTGACCTACTATATTTACTTTGCATATGTGCATAGGACACCTGCTCGTGTTGAAACTTGCGAATGTGTTGAAATGCTCGCTTAACGTAGATGACACACGGACGCACTTGTGCTTGGGGTTTAGGCTTACCCTTCAAATAACCATTATATAAACAGCAGTCACATCGCACCGGCGACTAGAGGAAACAGCAGTTGTGTGGAAACTTTGCGCTCTCGTCTTTCGTGAACCGCGCACGTCCGTGAAGCTCTAGCTATGAGTGCGCGTGCTAATATTTCTTGTTTAGAAGAAGCCAAACGAGTGGCTATTTTTGGAGGCACACATGGAAATGAGATGTCCGGCATTATGCTGGTAAATATGTGGATAGAGAATGCAGCCGAGATAGAAAGAAACAGACTGGTGACCAAGCCGTTCATAAGCAACCCTAGAGCAGTGGAGAAATGTACTAGGTACATCAACACGGATTTGAACAGAGCCTTTACGCCCGAGAACCTCAGGTAAATATCGTGCGATACGTTATTTTCTGTACAAGTCCGGTGCGTATATGAATAGCACGTTCATAAAACGGAGAACAGTCTTGTGTTGTAAGAACAATGGACTTTAAACTGTCCCAAAACTTTTAGGCTCGTGTGTGTTCGATGTACATTCTTGCGTTTATGTGTTTATTGTTACCATGCATGCGTCAGCTCGACGTTTTTGGCCGCTGTGTTGCGCGTCTATTTTTTTCGTCTCACGCTATATTTTTAAGTAAAAACACTGAGCTTTGCGTTCTGTTCCAGCGCATTGAGCTCAGTCTGGTTGTTTTTAAACGCATTCTGTGTAAAAGGTTGGTTTACATGACACAACATTACTGACTCGCGTGATAAAGTATCAATGGAGCGAGCAGTCAGCTGATCTGAGCCGCTCATGTCATGACTGTTGAGAAACGTGAGTGAAGCGTGATCTGGGTCATAAAGAGCCTTTAATATTGCATCATAGACAACATGTATCAAATGCTGATTTCCATGACAACGGCGCGACTTTTGAGGAGCTTGAATTATTTTAAATAAGTGTTTATTGAATTTAAATTTAACTTCATAAACGTGACATTTTACAGTGTTTTACAATTACACACATTAATACTTTAAATTACAATGAAGCAATGAAATGTCTTGAACATTGGGGTGGTTTTAATTCAATATTTAAATTAAATTAATGATTTGATTTCTTTTAAATCTTTTATTTAAAATAAATTAAATAATGAAAGTATTAAAAGGGATTTAAGAGAATAATAATAAAAAAAAGTGAAAATTTTTTCAAGTTTTGATCAACAAGCCATCAACTTGCTTTAGTTATTGTGCAAACTAGACAATTGTACTTACACTCAACAAATCTTATTCGAGAACTCAGCCAAAGCTGTTGAGAAATTCTGTAAATTAAGATACATTTACTTGAGATGCAAATGTAAAATGAAATTAAAAACTGAACAAAATTAAGTGAGTTTGCAAATATCTGTCAATGTGTTATGAAAACTTCCCTTTGAATTAAGTTGATTTTTCTGAGCCTATTGGCAGATACATATTTGTTTGTTTTAAGCATAAACTCTCCAGCTTCAGTTTTGATAAATTTCACAATGTGCATGTGACTTCATATTTTATCTCATTTTGTATCTCCAGTCAATGCATCTTGATTTAAGAATCTTTAGACATTTGCAATGGGAAACGAGACAAAAATCCTGAGGAAGAACACATGTTTTTTGCATTTTGATCAGAAGGTACAGTAAAAGATATTTCCATATTCTAGTGGTTGAAAGCAGAGGCCTTCAAGCTAACTCTTTTTTTTTTTTTTTTTTTGTAAAATAAATTAAAAAGTAATGCATATCTGTTTGAAGTTGTATTTTCGAACTCTGATCTGTTGCTAATAAAACTCATTGTGTTTCTCCCTAGACATTTATTGACATTGTTTTCCCTTCAACATGGTCTTAGAAAGGTCTTAAATTTGATGTAACGTCTTAAATTTACCTTCATGAAACCTGTAAAAACCCTGGGATGAGCTGTTTAAGCCCACTGTAATGCTTGAAATGTCCACATTTGTGTATTACCGACTGAACAGAGTATGTTTTAGGTAAAATCTAAACATAACTTTAAAATAGCACAAATTAATGCCCATGCATCTTCCTTGCTACCGTAACAGTTTCAAAAAATATGAAACTAGTATGTTGTTTTAACACACTGCCTTATAGGCTCTGAGACATCTGTTTTTGTTTTGTATGTTTATATTTAGCACATTTACACACATTTTGGTTTTCCTCATATTTATACATTATATGGTATATTTTGTTATTTTCAATTGTTTGCGCACTTGAATTATAAGTAATTATTAGTGTATGACAAGTTTTGTTAATAAAATCTTATTATCGATCTTCTTATTTCAGATCGATACATAAGTGTCTGCATAATCTTCCGTATTGACTAGTGCTGGTACAATTCACAATAATTCATAATGACGTCAGACTGAGCTGTAACCTATTTAAACTCTGTGTGTCTAGTATGTTAAAATCCCTACCTCCCACATATTTTGAACAGTAAGATGGAGTATATAAAATTTGCTAAATAAATAAACATTCATCAGTCGGTACATTTTACTATTAATACTTAAGTACATTTAAAACAAGTACTTTTGTAAACTGACATGCCTTGGTTGAAATTTAAATACAATTGAGCCTGCTAACTGAGATACTATCAACCAGGAAACACTAACAATGTACTGTGGGGGGCTGCAAAACATACACAACAGATGTTCACATGCTGATTGTTTTTATTTATTTATTTATTTATTTTAATTTTGACCAGCTGGAAAGCTTGATGAAATTCTCTGTACATTATTTTTCTGTCCTCTCTTGTTTTGTATGCATCTCTGCAGTTTATTTTATTCCTAGTAGCAACAAAGTGTATACATTTGGTGCTGTTGTGGAATGAAAATATTTCTGGAACCTTTTTTTTCTAACTCAGCAGTTGGAGCAGTAAATAAAACATTAATCTAAGTCATAAAAGAGTCTCTAGTTTAGATTTTTTTAAAATAGGTAAATTAGTTTATATTTATGTAATAGCTGATCCTTTTGTCATTCACTTATCTGTTGAAAGTGTTAATGATACATCTGCACCTAACTGCTATCCAAGAGATGTTAACACCAGTACCCAGTTTTCTGTATGCTATTTCCCTTTAGTATAAAGGTTTCAAGGTCCTAAGTAGATTTGAACATCTAAGCATCTTATATTTTACTGGTACAAGTGCTGAATTAAGTTAATGCATTGTTTGCAATTATATGCATTGTTTGTAATTAATATTGATAAGGTGCTTTCCATCTACAGTGCTCCAGATGTTGAAGGGCTTCCATATGAAGTCCGGAGGGCCAAGGAAATCAATCAGATGTTCGGACCCAAAGGAAGCTCGGATGCATATGATGTCATCTTTGACCTTCACAACACAACCTCAAACATGGGCTCCACCCTCATTCTGGAAAGCTCAACAGACCTGTTCAACCTTCAGATGGTACATTATATCAAAGTAAGAAACTAGATCCAATTATACTGTGCAATGTTATTAAATAAATGCAGCCTTGGTGAGAATAAGTGACTACTTTCAAAAACATTTAAATATTAAACTACCCTAAACTTTAAAGCAAAAAAAAATGTTGCATGTATCATATACTGAGCATTAAATTCTTTACCAAAATAGATTTTGCTTAATGTCATAAAATAAGGGCTTAAGCAAATCAAAAGCCATCTTTACACAGACACCTGTGCTCTTTCCCCCTTACAGAAAGCTATGGCCCCCCACACCTGTTCAGTACTGTTAAACGAACACCCACAGCTGAAGTATTCAACCACACGTTCTGTGGCCAAACACCCAATTGGTGAGTACAAAGTTCTGGGATATTCAGCAGCCCAAATCTGTTTAATATTAACTCTCAAATTCAACCAGCCACTAAGAAGTGGGATAACCAGGGATAAGTCTGGTTTTAATGAAAGCATTCAGAGCTCCACAGATAAATCTGTAGACCTCTAGAGCTCATCCTGTGTTGTTTGATGAGACACCTTTTCCCATGAATTAATATCATACTCAATAGCCCTACATAGCAGGGTCAGAAATAATTTTTTTCCATTTAGGTGCAAAATTTGGTCCCTGGAATTGATTTCCAGGGGCATTTTTACAGTGGTAAGGTACATTTTTAAATTTATCTTATTAAATGTATCTATCAAATACAGTACTTCAGTTTAATCAATAACGCTGCAAAGATGAAACAGAAGCTACATCTGATATGGCATGTTTATTTACACAGACTGTTTAATGCTGCTCAGTGGTGTCGTACATGTATTGGTAATACTTTACAATACGGGTGCACTAATATGCATTAATTCAGGCTTAACTAATGCACAGATAAACATGAGTTAATGTATGACTCATGGAGAACTAAACCATTCATTAATGATTGCTGCATCAGCAACTAATTGTTACATGTGCACTCTGTTTTGGACTTGTTATTGTTCCATTTCCCACCACTAGTCATTCACCATGGTAACTGATCACCTCATCATCATATCCAGCTGTGTCTTATCACCCACCTTGTTATCCCATGTATATAAGCCCTGTGTTTCCAGTCATGTGTTGTCCGGTATCGTTCATGTATACTTTGGTGTGTGTTCCTGTATGTTCCTGATCTTTCCATTTGGATTTCCTAGTAAAAGACTTGTTTTGATTATATCTCCTCATTGTGTGCTTTATACACCAGGGTATTGTAACAGAATACCAGACCTATACAGTTTGACAGATTGTGGCGTGTTTTCTGTTTGTTGTTTTCCGTGTCAGTGTTTTTCGTGTTTCACTTTTTGTTCCCGTCACGATGTACACACCCGCATTCCCTCGAGGCACATTTAGACGATTTTTTGTTCCTAGCACCAGCTACACATTTCCCGGACAGCAGCCTTTGCAACTTCCTGTATGCCGGTGTTGTGCCGAATTTTCAGCGGAACGACTGAGCGTAACATTGCCGCACACTGTGAGTCCGGCCTCAGATCATGTCATAACCAAGGTTATTATAGTTTTGCATTTTTCATTAGTTTTTATTTTTATTTCGTTTTGACTTTTTGTTTTCAAATTCAGTTTAGTTTTAATTAGTTTTTAAAGTGGGTTTGCTAGTTTAGTTTAGTTTTTATTTTTTGAAAATGCTTAGTTTTAGTTTAGTTTTTATTAGTTTTAGTGTTAGTTTTAGTCTTGTTTTGTAATTTGGGTTATTTGTCAGGGGCAAGATTCAAAAAGGTCAAAAAAAGTATTGTGTAATAATAACTCAACAAACATCATATCATTTTAGAAAATATTCATTCAAAAATAAAACCAGTACATAAAATGTACATATGGGCACAAATATGTACAGTCTCAACACTCCGCAGTAAGTGCAAAATGTGTAAGTGAGGTGTGCCAGTAAAAAACAGACTAAAGAAGACATACATGAACCGCATGTATTCAACCCATTTTTGAGCCACAACAAGACATTTCTGTCAGATTGTCAGGTAGCTCAATCTGAGAAAAGAACATTACAAATAACAAATAATAATTAAAAAAAAACTTTAAATACAGCTTTTCAATTTTTTTAGTGTGTGTGACACCTTCACAAAATTGCCAAAAAAAATCTACCAAAAATCTACACATCTTCTATACAGAATTCACACCCTATACAAATACCACAGCTGTACAATTTTCACACCCTATACTAAATTTACAATAGCCTACTCGTCTGGATTGAAGCAGCAAACATTCAGTGTAAAGGCCAATTCACACCGCACCGACAAACGCCAACAAACTCGTCTGTTGGAGTTTGTTGGATCGGTGTGATACCAATGTTGGCGTTGGTCTGGGTCGGTTTTCACCGGACTGAACATGTTACAAACGGCAACCAACTCTGACGTAATCTGACCTGACTACGAACCGTTGCCATGACGATGAGGCAAATCCACTGCAAAGACAGCCGTTTGATCGCGCCCGCGCCTCACGCACACACAACAAAGCAGCGGAAATGTGACATCGCAGCTTGTTCGTTATAAAAAATAAAATACAGTTAAAAAAAAAATGAAAACATACAAAAGGTACAATAGTCCAAAGTGCAATCCTTGCCATTCAGCAACAGCACGTTAAGGGAGGTAACGTTAACCTCCATGAGCAACGCAGGTTTACCTTCAGTGACACTAAAACTCTGTAAACTTGATTT
Source organism: Megalobrama amblycephala (assembly GCF_018812025.1). Lineage (NCBI taxonomy): Eukaryota > Metazoa > Chordata > Actinopteri > Cypriniformes > Xenocyprididae > Megalobrama > Megalobrama amblycephala. The sequence goes on along the minus strand of NC_063055.1, from coordinate 27,692,393 downwards.
TTTTCTCACATTAATTTTCATTTTGGGTGAACTATGCAAACACATTTGGATTGAAGCAGCAAACATTCAGTGTAAGAGTAAACAAATTATATTATTTAATATTTGAATCACAGCTTATATAACTTAGTGTTTTGACATCGACAACCCAAGTGCATTTTACCTCAAACTTGCGACTAGTTAACTTGCTGCAGTAGCAATCGCTTCTCGGGTCGACATTAACACGCTGACAAAGTTATATTCAGAATTAAAAATATTTTTATACCACTTTTTAATGTGTGTTTGTGTAAAGGTGTTCACGAGATACCAACCTTTGGCGAACTTGCTTTCAAAGTCGAACGCTCGTTCCCATGGAGACGCGGTGTGCACGGAGGGGAGGGGCTGTGTGTGTGTGCGCGCGCGCGCGCGTGTATGTGAGAGACGCAGGGAAAGGAAATGCAGCTGAACAATATTTGCTCTATGAAAGACATTGATAAAGACGAAAACTAAGGACATTTAATCTATAATTTTATTTTATTTTAGTTAGTTTTGCCAAACACTCATTACAGTTTTAGTTAGTTATCGTTTTTTTGTAATGCCTCGTTTTTATTTTATTTCAGTTAACGACAATGTTTTTTCCCACCTAGTTTTCGTTTTTTCGTTCGTTTTCGTTAACGATTATAACCTTGGTCATAACACCTCGGCTCATCGTCCTGACTCCTCCGCCGCTGCTCTTTCCACCCTTGTCTACAGCAGAGACCATCGAGCGTTCGGCTCCATTGGACTCCCTTGGACCCTCGACTCCGCCTGGGTCAGACATCGCCATCACATCGCCATGGACTTACGGGTCGTTCGAGTTTCTCCGACCCTCCACCCCTACGGCTCCAATTGGCTCCGCCTTCCCTCAGACTCCGCCTCGGCCCTCAGTCGTTCCAGCTCCACCTCAGCCCTCCGGTACCCTGCTGCTGCCTCGGGGGGCCGTTGCTGTGACTCCGTCGCAGACTCCGAGACCATCAGCATCACTCTGTTCCTTCGGCTCTCTGTCTTCGCCCAAAGCTCTACCTCCATCGGCTGCGCTGCTTCCACGCCTCCCCAAGGTTGTTTGGAGAGTTTCACCACCTCGGCTCCAGCAACGCCGCCGTGGGTCGCTGTCCTGGATGTGGCCTGGAGCATCACCTGGACTCCCCTGCTCAAGGCTACTCACTGGATTTCACCACCATCTACACCTCCCTGGACTCCATCTCCTGCACCTCCCTGGACTCCTGCACTTCGCCTCCTCCCAGTTAGCCGTCCGCCTCCTGAGCCGCCTCCAACTCAATCTTCAGCATCCCATCTTCATCTTCCACTCTCTTTCTGGGAGGGGGTGATATGTTACATGCACACTCTGTTTTGGACTTGTTGTTGTTCCATTTCCCGCCACTAGTCATTCACCATGGTAACTGATCAACTCATCATCACATCCAGCTGTGTCTTATCACCCACCTTGTTATCCCATGTATATAAGCCCTTTCCAGTCATGTGTTGTCCGGTATCGTTCATGTATACTTTGGTGTGTGTTCCTGTATGTTCCTGATCTTTCCATTTGGATTTCCTAGTAAAAGACTTGTTTTGATTATATGTCCTCGTCATGTGCTTTATACACCAGGGTTTTGTAACACTAATAAAGAGTATCTGATTAATAAATTAATATATGAATTGCTATTAATTAAATGTGTCATCTTTTAATAATTCATTAACAACATATAATATCAACTAGTAGCGTAAATTAATGTGTTCATTTACACAATGGGTCAAAGCCATGAATTTCAGCTTTCAGTTGTCTGCTTTAATTAATCATTAGCTAATCATTTGCAAAGATAGCATTATGTTATGACTTTACTTGTTGAAGCACATGACTATTAGCTCATTATTAAGTAATACAACCCCAAATCCAGAAAAGTTGGGATATTTTTTAAAATGTATTAAAATCAATAATCTGTGATTTGTTGATTCTCTTTAACTGACAAAAGTACACTCTAAAACTAAAAGTGGTTCTTGGCTCGTAATAAGGGGAACCACTTTTGGTGCTATGTAGCACCATATGTTTAAAGGTGCTTTACAGCACCTTTGTCAAATGGTGCTATGTAGAACCCATAAGAGGTGCCATATCACATTTTATTTCTTCAACAAAAATGCTGCTAAACAGCACCAACAGTGGTTCTTTGGCTCGTAAAGAACCTTTAAAGGGGCTTAACAGGTTCTTTGTATGGCAGTGGTGCTATATAGCACCTTAACCACCCCAAAGAACCACTGAAGAACCGCTGAAGAACCATACAGGGGCTTAACAGGTTCTGTATATAGTAGTGGTGTTATATAGCACCTCAGTCATCCCAAAGAACCGCCGAAGAACCACTGAAGCACCGAGATTTGGTGCTATACAGCACTTAAAGTGGTTCCCCTATGATTACAAGCCAAAGAACCACTTTTAGTACTATATAGCACCATTTTTTTAAAAGATTTTCAAAGTTTTCATTGACCAACTTAAATTTATTTTGTATATATAACCAAATTTTGATTTTGATAGCTGCAAAACACTCCAAAAAAGTTGGGTCAGAGGCATGTTTACCACTGTGTCACATTACCTTTCCTTTTAATTAGACTTTTTAATTGTTTGAGAGTTGAGGATAGTAATTGTTGCTTTTTTTTTTTTTTTTTTTTGCAAGTGGAATTTTTGCTCAATCTCGCCTGATAGAAGACAGCTGCTTAACAGTCTGTGGTCATCATTGTCTGATTCTCCTTTTCATGATTTGCCACTCTATGGTGTATGTAGCAATTCATAATGTAATAACTGCACATAATGTAATAAGTATTGCATTATTATTGTAATACAATGTTCATAATGTAATAATTTTCTCAAAATGTAATAAACATAAAGCATGGTATTCCTTTACAGTAAATTTTAAAAATCTAAATCCAGTAACCTGCTTACTTAACCAAATCAACGTAACTTGCTTACAAAATCCACCAGATTATTAATACTACTACTACTATTACTAGTACTTATACTTCTTGTATACATATGGTATACATACTGTTGTGACGATTGTACAGTTATTAATCAATTTATGGGTGGAATATGAATATAATAATTCATAACTTTTTATGAATAATTATATGCGCATTCCAACCCAAGGGGGGAATTAACCATATATGGTGAATTAATCACAACAAATTGTAATCACTCACATATATGATCAGTTCTAGTTTAATAATTATGTAGAAAGCTATCAGTCCGTCCAGCAAACCGGTAGCTACCCACAGACTATTACGACAGAAATGTTATACTCAGGCCACGAGGATAAATTTCTGTGATAGCATCCAAACGTAAAGCAAGGATATTAGGATCAGAACGTTAAAGTGACTTGGTTGTTGTTAAATGAGCAAGTGAACAAAAGCATGGATATGACGTGTTTAATATACGGAACGGGTAATACAAAAGTTATACGGATAAATGTACACAAGTAGACATAGATACATACAAAGTGAAAGTAAAAGTCAGAAAGAGAGATGATCAAAGAATGGCCAATTTCACACAGTCAACCTTGAAGAGCCAGCAAGGAAACCCAGTATTTAAAATCTTAACAAATACTTGCATGTAGGTTTGTTGTGGAGCTTAGAGTTTCGGAGCGCTCAGTGTGGTGGTTGGTCCTTCAGGAGGTGATCTTAACTGGAAGTAAGATGACCGGAAGATAAAGAAGAGAGTCCGTCTCTACGGCAGGAACTTGTGCAGGAAAAACTTGTGCATCGAAAAGACGCGTGTTGTGGTATTTTAAAGACAACAGACCAGAACGCCTTCCTGATAACGTCCTCCAATGATCGCGTTGTAATTTGGCGGTTTCCCGCATCCCTTTGTCCTGTCCATGGTTAATTTATGGTATGTCAATCGAAACCCGATCCGTGGTGTTCGCATCTCCTTTGAAGTCACAGAGGAGAGGTTTGGGACTTATCGAAATAGTCATAAAAAAGAGTCTCGTGATCCATTAGTGTCTGCCGGTCCGGAATCAATGTAAGATTTACAAACCAAAGTTTCCGCGAATTGAGACTTAAACACAGTTTATGGTGGGACCTGCTCGTCCTTGAGACTGTGCAGACCCTACATCCCCCTTTCGGCCAGTGAGGTCCCTGTGCGGATCTCGTTGGACGGTAGCGAGGTCGGATGGCACAGATGTCGGACAGCAGGTGGTCCCTACTGGTCCTCGGCCTTCGGGTCGTCAAAGGGAGAGTCCATTTCAATGAGATTTGGTGTGTTCTCCGTGTTGGTGCCTCCTCTCCTTGGTTTCCTCTTGAAACCCCGGGGAAGGGCAGGCAGGCACTTGTCCATGGACTCTTGCATCCCCTTCATCCTCTTGAAAAGGATGAAGGCTAGGCCCAGGGTCAGTATGTACCCGATTGCCATGGAGAGGCAAAGGGCTGTGTCGGCGGCAGTCCAGGCCTGGGCTATAGGTGAGCTGGTCAGGATGGGCAGTCGGGAGAGTGCTTGGAGGGCGGTGTCGACAGGAGTAATGTCAATTAACTGGGACCCCCCTTTCTCAATTCTCAGTTCCAGCTCTGGGGCCAAAGTGAGGTTGTGGTTCCTGAAAAAGGATGGGATCTCCAGTTCCGACTGGTACTCTTCACTTGAGATGTGGTACAAGGCCAGGTCATCGAGGTGGAGGATGGCACCCAGGGGTACCTGGATCCACATACTTTGACTGGGCAGGCTGACACGAGTGGCAGTGTCGTGCTGATCGTAAGTCAGGGTGGCGGTGCGAGTGGGAGTATTAACAAGCCATCGGTTGCCCACAATCTCAGCTTGTGTTCCGATGACTTGGGTGCGAGGCTGGGCCTCGGCAGGGCAGCGTGTGTCGCTGATCATGGGCTGCAACCCGCAGATTCCTTCTGTATTGTCTCTGAGGAAGGGTTTGCTAGGGCAGAGGTAATGAATATCTTTGGTCAAAACACACATGCGTAAATTGGGAGCCAGGTACAGTTGGGGGTTGCTGTCGTGGTATGCTACCACAGCTGGAGTGTGTATCTTGATGTGGGTGTTACCCTTCCAAAACCCGACATTGACAATGTCATTGAGTCGGTAGATGTTATCTGGTTCGATGATAGGTAGGTTTAGGAGGAAGGCCAACTCCCTTTGTTCGGGGTCGACATGCAGTAGGATGGCACTACCCAGGGAGTAGGCAAGGTGGGTTTGGATAGGGTCCGTGGGTCTGCCGGCAGCAGAGGCCAGCACAGTTTGTACGAGGCTAAGGGGTACAAGATATGGGGGAATCCTTCCCATGGCCAGGCTGTCCATGGAGGAGCTCACTTCCCGCAGCATGTCTGTCATTAGAGCTGTGACGAGCTGAGTTTGGGCAAAGTCATTTTGGAAAACAGTGAACAGTTGCTTCATTGAGTTCACTGTCTGGTTCAGCAGGACGCTGTGGGTGTTGAGAACCACTACAGTGCCCTTCAGAGTTTTTCCGATGCTTTGAAGGGTTTGGCTCTGTGTGGTGAGTTGTTCTCTCAGCTGGCGGATCTCCGTTTGAATTTCGGCCACATGCCGCCTTACGGTGGTTAGGCTCACCGCGTTGACACTTGACATGCCGAGGTTAAATAGGGTCCCGACTGCAGCGGCGGCTCCGAGCAGAGCTCCCAATAACCGTTTGGTGCGTCGGTTGTGTCCACTTAACTCGGCTTGTGTGACAGTCATTTTCTCCAGTTGGGCGAGCATGTGCTGGACGTCGGCTTCCGCGTGAGCAAGGGCGTTCTCCGTCCATCGGGCCCCTGCCCAGCTGTATTGGGCGACATGGCTGGGATAGTGTGCTTTGTAGACAGTGCGGGGGTCCAACCGTACATACACTTTCTGAGTGTAAGTCCGGCAGTTGGTGATGAGAAGTCCCGGTTGTTCCCTCAGTACGATACCAGATGCGGGACCTGGTGATGTGATGTCGGATTGCGGCTGTCCTCTGGTTGGCAGGAGGCACATGAGGGTGAACCACAGCAGCATCCTGTTACAGAGAAGAGGGGAAGAGGCATGGTTGGTCAGCAGGGAATGTCCGTGGTTGGTGAGGACAGTTTTCCGAGGATTGCAACTGGGATTAGCTTGCATTGTTCCCTCCCTGCCTTTATCTGTCAACAGCCACATGTCTCTTAATCTGGTTACGGTGGACCCATTTGAAAATTGGTTCTTTCTGCCCCCGGCTCAACTTGATTCGGTATGCAACCGGGGAGAGTTTGTCCACAATCTCATGAGGTCCTGTCCAACGGGGAAGAAATTTCTTTGACAGCCGTTGGGAGGCTGTTTTGGGTGGCTGAGCGAAGAGGTAGTACCAGACTCGGTCACCCACATCCAGTTCCTGGTGTGACGCCTTACGGTCGTAGTATGCTTTCTGGCCTTCCGCGCTTCGTTGAAGCTGTTGTTGGGCAAAAGCAAACGTGGTTCTTAGGTGTCGGTGTAGCTCGTCGAGATAATGGTGGGTCGTGTAGGCAGTGACGAGGCTGGAATCTCCCGGTTGGTACAGCAGGTGCAGCTGCAGGGTCATCTGTCGCCCCGTCATTAGTTCAAAGGGGGACACCCGAGTTGACTCCTGCGGAGTGGCTCTAATAGCCATGAGTACCAGGGGAAGTTTCACATCCCAGTCTTTCTGGTTGGCTGACACATATTTTTTTAGCATGCTAACCACAGTTTTATTGGTCCGTTCCACTTGCCCTGAGGAGATTGGATGGTGGCTGATGTGCAGTTGGCTTTGTATGCCCAGAAGTTTCCAAATTTGCTGCATGATCTCTGCGGTAAAGTGAGTACCTCTGTCGGAGTTGACTCTCAGTGGCAGCCCAAACCTGCTGAAAATGTGGTTCATCAGGAGGTATGCTGTAGTCTGGGCCGTGTCGTTAGGTGCCGGAAGACACTCTACCCACTTAGTGAATTGGCACACGACCGTGAGGAAATACCTGTTTCCTCTCGTCGATCTGGTCAGGGGCCCCACCCAGTCTATCTGGAGGTCTGACCATGGGAACATGACTCCTCTGCGTTGCAGTGGAGCTCTGTGAGTTGGCTTTGCCGGTTGGAATTGGCAGCACACCAGGCATCCTCTAACATACTCTGCCACATCCTTCTGCATGCCGGGCCAGAATGCCACTTGTTTCAGTGTCTCGTAAGTGGCTCTGGTACCATGGTGTCCAGCACATGGTGCATCGTGGGCATACATGAGCATGACCCCCCTTTGGCCGTGTGGTATCACAAGCCTTGGTGCAGTGAGATCATCAGGGGCATACCACAGAATGTCTTCTTTCACTCGCAGCATGTGCTTGACGTCGTGTAGCCGTTTGAGGCTAGGGTTGCTGTCGAAGTCAGACTTCGTGATCGGGGCGCAGGAGGGATTTGAGAGGAGGTTTTTTACTGTGTGGATGGCAGAGTCCGAGGCTTGAAGTTTGGCAACGTCATTGTTGGAAATTTGTGGAGCTAGTGATAGCGGTTGTGATGTGGGAGCAAGTACAGCAGCAGTACGTTGGCTGCGGGTGACTGCTGCTACATCAGGGGTGGGTGTTTGGGTGGGGGGTGACCACAGATTACCCTGTAGTGCGCCCGTCTTGGCAAGGGCATCAGTTTGGTCATTCAAGTCTTTGTCCATACCAGGTAGCTTCGAATGTCCTTTCACCTTTTTCCAGTAAACGACCATGTTGTGTGTTGTCGTGATATCGCCGCATGCTCGGAACAGGTGTTGGTGTTTGACCGGCTTGTTTGCGGTCTTGAAGCCATTTTGTTTCCAGCCTGGGAGGTGGCATGTGAAACTGAGTCGGGCATAGTTTGAGTCTGTGCAAATGAGGAGTTCTTTGATGTTGTGGGCCAATGCGATTTGGAGAGTGATGAGAATAGCAGCTACCTCTGCATACTGCGATGACTGGGAGCCCAAATTGAAGTGTTGTGGTGGGCAGGGTTGGTCGTTTAACCATACCACCCCTGCACCTGCCTTTAGGATGCCCTCATGGTTGTACGAACATCCATCGACGTAGGCAGTGGGCATACCTTGGCACGCATTCTCTTCGAAGTACCGGTGGCAGGTCGGTTGCTGGTTTTGGGGTATTTCCAGCTCCGGTGTCGAAGCTGGAGTGTCATCGGAGCAGTTTTGGCAGGCCGCCAGGCCGTTGCCCAGAGCCAATTTGTGATTTTGGGCGTATCGTGCCTCAACGTTGCGCCCCTGGAGGGCCATCAGCCACGTGGCTATGCGTGAGTTGGTGACTACGCCATCTCGGATGCGTTGGCTGTTAAGGAAAGTGACAGGTTGGTGACAGGTCTCTATGATAACCTTTTGTGCTCCAATGTAGTTGGAAAATCTTTGGATGGCCCATACAGTGCAGAGCAACGCCTTTTCACAGTCTGAGTATTTGCAATCCGGTGACAGGAGTGTTTTACTGGCATACGCTACGACTCTTTTGTCTTGGTCGTATCGTTGGTAGAGACCAGCGCTCAGGCAGTTCTTGGAGAATCTGGCTTCCAAGTAGAACTCCTTCTTTGGATCGGGATACGCCAGACATGGGGCTGTACACAAATGTCGTTTCAGTTCGTTCATTGCATTTGTTTGGGCTTCTGTCCAGACAAATGGGCAGTCCTTTATCAATAGAGCAGTAAGAGGTCTTGCAATGTCCGAGTAGTTCTCTATGAACTGCCGTGAGTAGTTGCACACACCTAGAAAACTGCGCAGCTCTGAAACGTTAGTGGGAGGTTTGATGGTTTGAATAGCTTGAATGCGGCTGGACTGCGGTTCAATGCCCTGTGCACCGACAAGTAGACCCACGTAGTTGACTTTTGTTCGGCACCATTGTCCTTTGTGGAGGGCAATTTTGGCGCCGGCAGTGGTCAGTTGGGTCAAAACATGGTCTATTTCTATCAGGTGGTCCGCCACAGTCATACTTTTCATGAGCACATCGTCCACATAGATGAGGTTCCCTCTCATCCTGGCATCTGGACATGCTTTGTTCAGGAAGATGTTGAATTCAGCCGGTGAGTTAGCATAGCCAAATGGGCATCGCGTGAAAGTGTACTGTCGGTTGCCAAAGGTGAAAGCCAGCTTGTGTTGATCTGCTGGATGTACAGGTATTGTCCAGAATCCTGATGCCACATCTAGCGTAGAGAAGATAGTGGCCCCTTTGATTTGGGGTAGTTCCTGTTCCAGCTGTGTCATGGGCCACCGTGACAGCGGCACTTGCTGGTTCAACTTCCTGTAGTCGATGGTGGGTCTCCACTTGCCGTTCGGCTTGAGAATGGGCCAGATGGGGGCTGAATAGGTGCTGTTGCATGGCTGGATGACACCTTTTTCCTCCATGGCGCGAATGATCTCTTGCACTGGTTTGTGTGAGGCGATGGGAATCTTGTACTGTCTGACGAAGGTGGGCGGGGCATTTGAGCGTGTTGGAATACGCACCGTGTGAAGGCTTGTGAGGCCGCAGTCTAAAGAGTCTTTGGCAAATGACGCTTTGAATTTGTACAGGACCTCCCTGAGTTTTTGGCGGTCTGCATCATTCTTTAGGGCATCTGCATCCTTCAGGATTTGTTGGACTTGAGACTCAAACCCTGGGAATGGCTCCTCTGTTGTGGTGTCAGCCGTCACGCTGGCTGTCAGTGGTGCCGTGTTTTCCTGGTTTTCACAGGCAGGCTGGCTGGAGACCGTGTATACTGCAAGGTGTTGGTCCTCCATCAGTTCCGTTCTGCACACCTGTTCTGTAGGTACCGACATGATGGAAATGATGGAGATGGTCTTGAAGGGTGCGGTTAAGACCGTGTTGTCTGGGCTCCCTTCTGGTATCATAGCAGCTGGTATTGAACCGATGACTGGTAACGTGAGTTCAAAGTCATGGAAGTCGTGGCTTACTAGCCATCCCAGCCGGTAGGCATTGGGAATTCTGATGGGGGTAGCCGTGCAGTTGTTGAGTAAAATGTAGATTACATGGGATGGCACTTCAGTGAGGGGTGTGGCTTCCAAGGTGAGTCCCAGTTCCACGCTTTCAGGTGAAAGTTGGAAGAAACCCAATGTGTTGTTCAGGGTTTGGCCCTGTCTCATGTTGAGGCGAATAGCGACCCCTTTGGTATAAGCGGGTACTACAGTTTCCTGTTCGTTGACCAGGAAGCAGACTTCTGGAATGGTCTGGCCGGACACGAGGTTCTCGAGGTCAACCGGACCACCAGGGGGCTGTACAGTCATTGGTGCCCACACTACCTCATTAACAAAGTCCACGTGAGCTCTGAGGCGAATCAGGAGGTCTGCTCCAATGTAAACATCATGCGTTAGGTCTGGGAGGACCAAAAAGTAGTGGGTTAGAAACCGGCCGTTCCATTTCAAGTTCAGAGCGCAGATGCCTTTGGCCGTTGCCATGGTTGACAGGCGAGAGTCTAAAGAGAAACGTGTGCGCTTGTTGGCGAATGGGAGGTCCGGTGTGTTTTCCTTGAGAGCATTGAACACGCTATGGTTGATGGCTGAGTTGTCCGCCCACAGTGCGAGAACAGTGTCTGTGGTTGTTAAGCCATTCAGCTGCAGGTCTGGTGTAACCTTGGGGCAGAAGGAGTCAGAGTCTGTGGTGAGCTGAAGGGTGCACAGCAGCGAACTTGAACTTTGCCCTGGTGCTGAGACGGGGTTCCCGCGGCTAGCTGTGGGGTTTCCCGTGACCTCTGTGACCTGACAGTCTGGCTCAGGTGACCTGGGTGACTGGAAAGGCAGCGGTTCTCGCACTTGAGCCCAAATTTTCAACTGTCTGAAGTCCAACAGGGGCTCAAAGCGATCTAGTAAGTCCTTGCCAATGAGCAGGGGAAACGTGTCCATCGGTGAAATGTACACGGGGTGTACCAAACTCATTGGACCGATGGTTAGATGAATGGGAGCTATTTGTTCAAGTTGGATCTCAGTTTGGCTGTATGACTGCACATTTATCTCACATTTTTGTGATTTGAGAGTTCGATTTTGTCTCTTTGCTTCATCTCTGAGTCTTTCAAAGAGGTTAGTTGACATTAAAGTTAGGTCTGCTCCCGTGTCTACAAGGGCTTCAATCCTCACGTCATTTTCCACAGTGATGGCTATGTACAGCTTTCGGGCCACCCCCTTTTCGATAAGGTTTCCTAGGAGTCTTGGTACCGGGGCTTGGGTGCTGACCAATAAGCAAGTGGGGCTGGTGTCATGTGATTCGTTTGGGAGGCAGACAACCAAAACAGCACTCTCTGGTACCGTGGCGTCCTGGTCGTCGGTGGGTTGATGTGAGTTGGTTTGCTCTGAGTGTGCGGTTGTTGGTCGAGGTGACTGTGTGATGAGGTCACTCTGTGATGCACTAACTGACTGTGTGGTAAGTCTCTGGTCAACTGTGAGTTGGGTGTGAGGTTGTGTTAAAAGGCTGTCAGGGCAGACGCTAGGGGCAGACCTTGCTTCTAGTCATAAGGAGTCTGACTTGTCCTTCTTGTCTTCCTTTTTGGGCTTTTTCTGGATCAGCTCTTTCAGAACTTTCAGAATCTCTGCAGACTCGGACATAACTGCGTTGCTCGGCTCCTGTGAGGGCTCGGACTTGGACTTGTTTGATGCACGTCGAGAGGCCTTCTGTCTTTGGCGATTGGGGCTTGAGGCTCTATCCGATGAAGGCCTGCCATTTCTGGGTCGCCGGCTGGTCTCCCATGTGGCACCGCCCCTTTGGTCGCTGGATGGATGTGGCTTGTCCCAGAATCTTTCAGAGTGTCCGCTCTGGTGCTTGGGATGGGCGCCCTCGTGGTGAGGCTGCCCTCTGCTGGCTGGGAACTGTCTTGCCTCTCGGTTAAACGGTCTGTCACTGAGTTGTGTGTGTGCGCCCTCTAGGGCCAGTTCTGGGCAGTGATCAGAGACCGGGTAGATGGTTGGATTTTTAACAGTCTTTTCATTTTCTAAATCTCGCAGCTGTTGAATAGGCATACTCCGTGGGCAGGCCAGGACTCCCAGATGATGACTTACTGCAGGGTGCAGGTTTCTAAGAAACAAAGTCTTAAAGTTGAAATCTTCCTCCATTCCTGGCTCGTTACGTGCTCCGAAGTAGGCCTTTCGTATGCGGTTGTAGTATGCTTGTGGGGTTTCCAATCGGCCCTGTTTAAGATCCATGGCCGCGAGGAGCACTTGGTCCGATTCAGGGTCAGAAAACTCTTTGATCAGAGCCTGTCGCAGCAGCTGGTAGTCTGATTTGACGGCTTCTGGCTGCCGATCCAGGAAGCTGCGCACGTCACGGCTGGACATGATGCGGAGTAGATACAACTTGTCCCATGCACTCACGTTGGCCACATTTTGCAACAGGAAGTCAATGTCTTGCAAGTACGCGTGCACGTCGACACCCCCTGCAGGGTTTGGAGTGAAAGTGGGGATATTCTTTGCTAGCTTGTCCAGCTCTTTGGGAGCCATGCCGTAGCTTGCGGCGCGGCTTTTCTGGGGTGGCTCCCATCCCTTTGCTCCTGACCATGGTTCTTGGATGCTGGACGTTTTTGGCAGTGGGCTTTCACCCCCCTCACGGACTAGGGACTCTTGACTGGGGCACTTAGGCCCAGGGGCCAGAGGGAGCTGCATGGTGTGCGAGTCCTCTCCCAAGTCACTTTGCAGTTTATAGGAGTGTTTAAGTTCTCGGTGCACAATGTCCAATTCATCTTTTAAATGGTCTCTTTGCTGCCTCAGGGCAGTAATCTCGCTTCGGGCCTGTCTAAGGTGATTTTCACAGGCCCGAGCTTTAGCATCTCTTTCTTTCAGTTCAATCTCGGCTCTTGCTAGGAGAGCTTCGCCATGCTGGAGCTTTCCAGTTAGTTCCTTTCTGGCTTGCTTCTCCATCTGCTCTCTGCGCCCCGTCTCCAAGTGGAGCTCTTCGAGGGCCTTTTGGAGTCTCTCGACTTCCTCTCGTAGTTCAGGATCAGATTCCTCCGTCGTCCCACGCTGCTCCGGGGTCTCGAGGAGTAGCTGATCAAGACGATGTTGGGTCTGAGCCTGGTTCCTCCGGGCTTCCTCAGCCTGGAGCTTGAGTGCTGCGACTTCCTGCTCCAGAAGTGCGTTGCTCCTTTCGTTGAGCTGTGCCTGGGCGATGAGGTTGTGGGCGAGGCCTCCGATGAGTCTTGCCCATTCTTTGTGACTGTAGCTCTGCATCGGATCGTGGGCCATCAGTCGATTCAAGTCCCCGTCCAGCTGCTCGCGGCTCAGGTGCTGGAGGTCGCCGGCGGCGTTGGGCAGGAACGGGTTGGTCATGACGCCCAGCCAGGTCTCGAGATGGTCCCAGTGGGTGTCAGGACTGGATGCGCGCGACATAGTGGCTTTTACTGTTGACGAGAGAAAGACAGCACAACAAAGACAAGAACCAATGCAAGCTTGTGTAGGGATTAGCGGTTACGTAATACATAATTAGATAATTCCTAGAAGGTAGGTAGGTTGGAAGGTAGGTTAGGTGGAAGGTGGAAGGTAGGTTAGACACTTAATTGTCAAACCAAGAATGACCACGTAGGTCAATTTGTGTGAGTGAGTGCCGGATTTAACTATAGATTTCGACGGGCGGTCGCTCTAAGAGTCCTTTGGTGACTCTCGCTGCTCGGTCGTCTATCTATTACTCAGTTTTCCGTGGTGGCTCTCACAGGTTCTGCTTCTACGTGAACTGAAAGAAACAAACACAGCAGAAAAGCAAACAGAACAGAGTGGGATGGATGCAATTAAATGAGGAATAGAGCAGAAAACAAATAGAAAGGAATAGAAGTAGAATAGCAATAAAATAAAATGCGAAGGGCTGGTGGGGAGAAATGAAATTACTTCCTATCACCTCGGGGTTTATGACAGGGCACTGTTGCGTCATAAAACCTCGAGGGCTTAAGAGTACAAGCGTTGGCCAGCACCTAAAGGATCAAAGGGTATGTAATATTTTGTAGTTTTCACTAAGGGAAGGGACTGTACGTTGTTACTCAAGGCCTGGGGTGAATTGCGAGTGCCCAGATGAGAACTCAATGACGGGGCGGCCCCTCCTAGACGTTCCCACACCCGACTGCGGTGTCCGCGGATGCCCTGCCCTCCTTGCACCACGACGCAGCCTCTCAAACAGGGACTTTCAGCACAATTGCGTTTTCAGGCGAGGTATTAACGCCGACGGCCAGGTTGGCAGGTCAAAATTTAATTTTTCCCAACCCCTGAGTTTGAGCCTGCAGGCCGTTACTCAAAGGGCGGTTCTGTCGAGCAGAAACAGGGAAATTAAACAAAATTGCCTTGGGTATCCAACTGGACTCGTCGCCTCCCTGCACCTGACACACCCAACCTGCTAATGTCTCTGCGTGTTGCCCGTGGTATGAGGCCAGAAACATTCTGCGATTCACGCTCAGGCACATGTGAGATTCGCCAGGCCAGGCAACTCCACTTCACTGGAACACACTGGAACAACCGTCAACTCACCACCGGGCGCTAGAGGGCCTTGTCTGCGAGTACACGAACAGTCAAGTAAACACAACTTAATTGTAAATTCAAATCTCAATTTAAATCTTGTTTAAACTAAATTTAAATAATTAAGTGTGTAAGATAACAGAATAGGGGTCTTAAATGAGCTGGAAGCCGGACAAAAGGCGAAGTAAAGCAAAACAATTCAGATGCACTTGATTCAAATTTGAATTGAACCCTGTTCAATTGAATCTGAGGTCTAAAAACGCGCCGGCGCGTTTTGCAGTTTTTTTTTCACATTGCAGCAAAACAGACTTAAAATACTCCGTCATTTTTTATCATAGAGACATAAGTAATATATCAAATGAAACTATAGAATGTCTTCTTTTTTTTGTGTACACTCACAATCAAAATAAAACTTTGTGCTTTTTAAAAAATAAATAAAATATACAGGGTGTGCTGTCCTGCCATCTCCGTCTCTGCAAACATCATTCTAAAACGTCACTAAAAGTAACTAAAATAGACGGCTTATACATGCTACATGGACATGAGAGATATGTCTTTGCAAAGCTTTAAGTGTCTACTTTTAAACGAAACAAATAAATTCTAAAAAAAATATTCTCCCTTTATGTAATCAGTATAAAAGTAAAGAGAGGTACTGTTTCTCCTGTCTTACCTAATTATCTTTAATGTGTGCCCGCCCACGCGCAGAGCGCTCTATTCATTATATAAAATGTGCTAAGGCGATCTATGCAAACTGTAAACGCCCCTAACAGCGTCTTAAAAAGCATCAAGTTTCATCAGATTCATTCGCTTTCCTGCGCGTTTGGAAGATGGCACACTACACAGGTGAGCAGGCTCTTCAGTGGTCCTGGACAGTGAGGAAGAGTTCACATTTCCTCGGAAGAAGAACACGACTCTGACGATGAACGTCTGTATTTTGAAGAGCGACTTGATCCAGCTGAAGATACAGTTTCTGATGAGTAAGTGATTTAGTTTTACTTAAATTATTTGACGTGTTTTTTCTATATAAGCGTACATATATATTTGCCTTATATTTACATCTAGGCCTATCTATATAACTCTATATAACTTTATCTCATAAAAATGCTTATAAATAGAATGCTTTTCTGTTGATATACTTAAATTATTTGACGTGTTTTTTTATATAAGCGTACATATATATTTGCCTTATATTTACATCTATCTATATAACTTTATCTCATAAAAATGCTTATGAATAGAATGCTTTTCTGTTGATATTCGACTTGTTATTAATATGCATAGATACGTTGGATACACGCGTTAGATCGATTAACTGCATGCAGTTGAATAGCATATTATGATAGACGTGAATGTGCTAAAATATGCTTGGTTGTGAAATGCGCGAACGTGTTGCTATTCACTAAATGTGCTAACTGATATAGCAGACTGTAACGTTTACACATTCGCACACTTTGTCCGGTAATGGGCAATTGACAGACATATACAGCATGCTTGTATACCTGTTAATTTCCTGTCCGTTATGCATAGGTAATGGTATGAGAGTAGTATCTTATATGCTAATAATAACAGGTTTTTTTTTTTTTACAATTTGTTTTTTTTAGGAATGTGGATCCATCACTCTCACATTCACCTGCAATTCCCACTAAGAGGGCACCCAGCAACACAGGCGGAAATGAGAAAGAGTAAGTACATGTTCACCCACTATATGATAGGCCTAATACACTACCGTTCAATAGTTTGAAATCGGTATGATTTTTCATGTTTTTAAAATAAGTTTCGTCTGCTCACCAAGGCTACATTTATTCAATTAAAAATACAGTAAAAACAGTAATATTGTGAAATATTATTCCAATTTAAAATAACTGTGTACTATTTAGTCTACAGTGTCACATGATCCTTCAGAAATCATTCTAATATGAGGATTTGCTACTCAAGAGACATTTATTGTTTACAATTGTTCAGAAATGTTTCTTGAGCTGCAAATCATCATATTAGAATGATTTCTGAAGGATCATGTGACACTGAAGACTGGAGTAATGATGCTGAAAATTCAGCTTTGACATCACAAGAATAAATGACTTTGTGAAATATATTTAAATAGTACACAGTTATTTTAAATTGGAATAATATTTCACAATATTCCTGTTTTTACTGTATTTTTAATTAAATAAATGTAGTCAAGTCAAGTCAAATTTATTTATATAGCGCTTTTACAATTGGTAATTGTTTCAAAGCAGCTTTACATATTAGAAGCACAGAAAAAAAGGGAAGTGGTTAAAAATAAGCTGTACAAACAAGCGTGGTAATATGTAACATATACAAGATGGTGCTCGTTAAGCCAATGTCGGCTGACTCCCAGGGGTGGAAAAAACCCCCTAGGAGAAAACCCAGCGTGGGAAAAAATGTATATATATTTGTAAGCGGATACGGGGATTTAAAAATCTATGCAGCCAGAACTGGATCTGTAGGCCCATTGTCTCCTGGGCTGCGTTGTAGTCAGGTCCAGACACAGGTTCTCCATCTGATCTGGATACGGCCTGGATCCAGCACCCGGAAAACCTCGGGATAAGCAGAGAGACAGATATTAGCGTAGATGCCATTCTTATTCTGATGTACAGGTATATCTAGTGTTATAGGAAATGTTCTCGGTTCCGGCCGACCTAATTATTGCAGCGTAACAATCCTTTAACGGATTTGAAAAATGTTAATGTATTGATAATGTGTTATGTGTATGCAAGAGCAAAGAGATGTGTTTTTAGTCTAGATTTAAACTGACAGAGTGTGTCTGCTTCCCGAACAATGCTAGGAAGATTGTTCCAGAGTTTAGGTGCTAAATAGGAAAAGGATCTGCCGCCTTCAGTTGATTTTGATATTCTGGGTATTATCAACTGGCCTGAATTCTGAGATCGCAATAAACGTGAAGGACTATAATGCATTAAGAGCTCACTTAGGTACTGGGGAGCTAAACCATTTAGTGCTTTATAAGTAAGTAGCAAGATTTTAAAATCTATACGATGTTTAATAGGGAGCCAATGTAATGTTGACAGAACTGGGCTAATATGGTCATACTTTCTGGTTCTAGTAAGAACTCTAGCTGCCGCATTTTGGACCAACTGTAGTCTGTTTAAAAGCCGAGCAGAACAACCACCCAGTAGAGCGTTACAATAATCTAGTCTTGAGGTCATGAATGCATGAATCAACTGTTCCGCATTTGTCATTGAGAGCATATGTCGTAATTTAGATATATTTTTTAGATGGAAGAAGGCGGTTTTACAGATACTAGAAACATGACTTTCAAATGAAAGATTGGTATCGAAGAGCACACCCAAGTTCCTAACTGAGGACGAAGATTTAATGGAGCACCCGTCAAGTGTTAGAGAGTATTCAAGGTTTTTTCGTGAGGAAGTTTTTGGTCCAAAGATTAGGATATCAGTTTTTTCTGAATTTAATAATAAGAAATTTCTTGTCATCCAGTTTTTAATGTCAGCTATGCATTCTGTTAGTTTTGTGAATTTGTAGGTTTCGTCAGGGCGCGAGGAAATATAGAGCTGAGTATCGTCAGCGTAGCAGTGAAAACCAGAGGTGTAAAAAGTACTCAAAAATGTTACTCAAGTGAAAGTACAAGTACTGAGTGAAAATTATACTCAATTAAAAGTAAAAGTATCTGGCCAGAATCATACTTGAGTAAAAGTAAAAAAGTACTACATTAAAATTGTACTTGAGTATTAAAAAAGTAAAAGTAACAACAAGAATGAAAACTAGAGATTCTTGTTTAAGCTTTTAATCTCTAAAAACATGAAGTGAATGAACCACATACAAAGTTTTATCCTCCTTTAGAACTGTTTGTGTTTAATTGTATTTAATTATCAAACTATAAGACTTCTACCTAATGCCAGTATGCAACATGCTACTCAAAGTTGCAAAACCTCAGATTTAACTTAAGCAGAAGCTGATTTTCAAAATTGTGAGTGTCAAGCCTAGCTCTTTTGGGGCTAAAAATCAATCCTGCAGTGCCTGAAACACTGGTGTCTGAAACACAGGCCAGATATCCAACTCTTTGCTGGCTTCATGTGTTGTCTGTTTCAAAGAAGCAAAAAAATCTTCATCATCAGATGAACTGTTGGCCATGGGTGCTCTTGATTCTGTGGCTGATTTTTTA